>NW_027591736.1:0-76247 GCF_964213995.1 Mustelus asterias
GGGACGGGGGGGGGGCAGGGGACGGGGGGGGGCAGGGGACGGGGGGGGGCAGGGGGACGGGGGGGGCAGGGGACGGGGGGGGCAGGGACGGGGGGGGGCAGGGACGGGGGGGGGCAGGGGACGGGGGGGGGCAGGGGACGGGGGGGGGCAGGGGACGGGGGGGGGCAGGGGACGGGGGGCAGACGGGGGCAGGGGACGGGGGGGGCAGGGGACGGGGGGGGCAGGGACGGGGGGGGGCAGGGGACGGGGGGGGGCAGGGGACGGGGGGGCAGGGGACGGGGGGGGCAGGGGACGGGGGGGGCAGGGGACGGGGGGGGCAGGGGACGGGGGGGCAGGGGACGGGGGGGGGCAGGGGACGGGGGGGGCAGGGGACGGGGGGGGGGAGGGGACGGGGGGGGCAGGGGACGGGGGGGGCAGGGGACGGGGGGGGCAGGGGACGGGGGGGGGCAGGGGACGGGGGGGGGCAGGGGACGGGGGGGGCAGGGGACGGGGGGGGGCAGGGGACGGGGGGGGGCAGGGGACGGGGGGGGGCAGGGGACGGGGGGGGGGCAGGGGACGGGGGGGGCAGGGGACGGGGGGGGCAGGGGACGGGGGGGGCAGGGGACGGGGGGGGGGGCAGGGGACGGGGGGGGGCAGGGGACGGGGGGGGGCAGGGGACGGGGGGGGGGCAGGGGACGGGGGGGGCAGGGACGGGGGGGGGGGCAGGGGACGGGGGGGGGGCAGGGGACGGGGGGGACGGGCAGGGGACGGGGGACGGGCAGGGGACGGGGGGGGGGGCAGGGGACGGGGGGGGGGGCAGGGGACGGGGGGGGGCAGGGGACGGGGGGGGCAGGGGACGGGAGGGGCAGGGGACGGGAGGGGGGGGGCAGGGGACGGGGGGGGGCAGGGGACGGGGGGGGGCAGGGGACGGGGGGGGCAGGGGACGGGGGGGGCAGGGGACGGGGGGGGGCAGGGGACGGGGGGGGGCAGGGGACGGGGGGGGGCAGGGGACGGGGGGGGGGGGCAGGGGACAGGGGGGGGCAGGGGACGGGGGGGGGGGGCAGGGGACGGGGAGGCAGGGGACGGGGGGCAGGGGACGGGTCGGGGGGGGACAGGGGACGGGACGGGGGGGGGGGACAGGGACAGGGGACGGGACGGGACAGGGGGGGGAGGAGACAGGGACGGGACGGGGACAGGGGAGGGACAGGGGACGGTGGGGGGGGGGGACAGGGGACGGGACGGGGGACAGGGGACGGGTCGGGGGACAGGGGACGGGGCGGGGCGGGGGACAGGGGACGGGACGGGGGACAGGGGACGGGACGGGGGACAGGGGACGGGGGGGGGGACAGGGGACGGGGGACGGACAGGGGACGGACAGGGGACGGCGGACGGACAAGGGACGGGGGACGGACAGGGGACGGACAGGGGACGGGAGACAGGGGACGGGAGACGGGGCGGGGGACAGGGGACGGGGCGGGGGACAGGGGACGGGGCGGGGGACAGGGGACGGGGCGGGGCGGGGGACAGGGGACGGGACGGGGCGGGTGACAGGGGACGGGACGGGGCGGGGGACAGGGGACGGGGCGGGGGACAGGGGACGGGGCGGGGGACAGGGACGGGGCGGGGGACAGGGGACGGGGCGGGGGACAGGGGACGGGGCGGGGGACAGGGGACGGGGCGGGGGACAGGGGACGGGGCGGGGGACAGGGGACGGGGGACAGGGGACGGGGCGGGGGACAGGGGACGGGGCGGGGGACAGGGGACGGGGCGGGGGACAGGGGACGGGGCGGGGGACAGGGGACGGGGCGGGGGACAGGGGACGGGGCGGGGGACAGGGGACGGGGCGGGGGACAGGGGACGGGGCGGGGGACAGGGGACGGGGACAGGGGACGGGGTGGGGGACAGGGGACGGGTGGGGGACAGGGGACGGGGTGGGGGACAGGGGACGGGGTGGGGGACAGGGGACGGGGTGGGGGACAGGGGACGGGGTGGGGGACAGGGGACGGGGTGGGGGACAGGGGACGGGGTGGGGGACAGGGGACGGGGTGGGGGACAGGGGACGGGTGGGGGACAGGGGACGGGGTGGGGGACAGGGGACGGGGTGGGGGACAGGGGACGGGGTGGGGGACAGGGGACGGGGTGGGGGACAGGGGACGGGGTGGGGGACAGGGGACGGGGTGGGGGACAGGGGACGGGGTGGGGGACAGGGGACGGTGTGGGGGACAGGGGACGGGGTGGGGGACAGGGGACGGGGTGGGGGACAGGGACGGGGTGGGGGACAGGGGACGGGGTGGGGGACAGGGGACGGGTGGGGGACAGGGGACGGGGTGGGGGACAGGGGACGGGGTGGGGGACAGGGGACGGGGTGGGGGACAGGGGACGGGGTGGGGGACAGGGGACGGGGTGGGGGACAGGGGACAGGACGGGGGACAGGACGGGGTGGGGACAAAGGACGGGGTGGGGGACAAGGGACGGGACGGGACGGGACGGGGGGGAGGGACAGGGGACGGGACGGGGGACGGGACAGGGGACGACAGGGGACGGAACCCGGGGGGGGGGGGGGGGGGAGACAGGGGACGGGACGGGACGGGGGGGACGACAGGGGGACAGGGGACGGGACGGGGGGGGGGGGGGGGGAGACAGGGGACGGGACTGGACGGGGGGGGGGAGACAGGGGACGGGACGGGGGGGGGGGGGGGAGACAGGGGACGGGACGGGGGGGGGGGGGGGAGACAGGGGACGGGACGGGGGGGGGGGGAGACAGGGACGGGACTGGACGGGGGGGGAGACAGGGGACGGGACGGGGGGGGGGGGGGGGGGGGGAGACAGTGGACGGGACGGGACGGGGGGGGGGAGACAGGGACGGGACGGGGGGGGAGACAGGGGACGGGACGGGGGGGGGGGGGAGACAGGGGACGGGACGGGGGGGGGGGGGAGACAGGGGACGGGACGGGGGGGGGGGGGAGACAGGGGACGGGACGGGGGGGGGGGGGGAGACAGGGGACGGGACGGGACGGGGGGGGGGAGACAGGGGACGGGACGGGGGGGGGGGGGAGACAGGGGACGGGACGGGGGGGGGGGGGGAGACAGGGGACGGGACGGGGGGGGGGGGGGGAGACAGGGGACGGGACGGGGGGGGGGGGGGGAGACAGGGGACGGGGGGGGGGGGGGGGAGACAGGGGACGGGGGGGGGGGGGAGACAGGGGACGGGACGGGGGGGGGGGGAGACAGGGGACGGGACGGGGGGGGGGGGGGGGAGACAGGGGACGGGACGGGGGGGGGGGGAGAGACAGGGGACGGGACGGGGGGGGGGGGGGGGAGACAGGGGACGGGACGGGGGGGGGGGGAGACAGGGGACGGGACGGGGGGGGGGGACAGGGGACGGGACGGGGGGGGGGGACAGGGGACGGGACAGGGGGGGGGGGGACAGGGGACGGGACAGGGGGGGGGGGGACAGGGGACGGGACGGGGGGGGGGGCAGACAGGGGACGGGACGGGGGGGGGGGGAGACAGGGGACGGGACGGGGGGGGGGGGAGACAGGGACGGGACGGGGGGGGGGGAGACAGGGGACGGGACGGGGGGGGGGAGACAGGGGACGGGACGGGGGGGGGGGGAGACAGGGGACGGGACGGGGGGGGGGGGAGACAGGGGACGGACGGGGGGGGGGGGGAGACAGGGGACGGGACGGGGGGGGGGGGAGACAGGGGACGGGACGGGGGGGGGGGAGACAGGGGACGGGACGGGGGGGGGGGAGACAGGGGACGGGACGGGGGGGGGGGAGACAGGGGACGGGACGGGGGGGGGGGAGACAGGGGACGGGACGGGGGGGGGGAGACAGGGGACGGGACGGGGGGGGGGGGAGACAGGGGACGGGACGGGGGGGGGGGGGAGACAGGGGACGGGACGGGGGGGGGGGGAGACAGGGGACGGGACGGGGGGGGGGGGAGACAGGGGACGGGACGGGGGGGGGGGGAGACAGGGGACGGGACGGGGGGGGGGGGGAGACAGGGGACGGGACGGGGGGGGGGGGAGACAGGGGACGGGACGGGGGGGGGGGAGACAGGGGACGGGACGGGGGGGGGGGGGGAGACAGGGGACGGGGGGGGGGGGGGGAGACAGGGGACGGGGGGGGGGGAGACAGGGGACGGGGGGGGGAGACAGGGACGGGGGGGGGGAGACAGGGGACGGGACGGGGGGGGAGACAGGGGACGGGACGGGACGGGGAGACAGGGGACGGGACGGGGGGGGGGGGGGGGGGAGACAGGGGACGGGACGGGGGGGGGGGGAGACAGGGACGGGACGGGGGGGGGGGGGGAGACAGGGGACGGGACGGGGGGGGGGGGGGAGACAGGGGACGGGACGGGGGGGGGGGGGGGGAGACAGGGGACGGGACGGGGGGGGGGGGGGGGGAGACAGGGGACGGGATGGGGGGGGGGGAGACAGGACGGGACGGGGGGGGTGGGGAGACAGGGGACGGGACGGGGGGGGGGGGAGACAGGGGACGGGACGGGGGGGGGGGGGAGACAGGGGACGGGACGGGGGGGGGGGGGGAGACAGGGGACGGGACGGGGGGGGGGGGGAGACAGGGGACGGGACGGGGGGGGGGGGGGAGACAGGGGACGGGACGGGGGGGGGGGGAGACAGGGGGACGGGGGGGGGGGGGAGACAGGGGACGGGACGGGGGGGGGGGGGAGACAGGGGACGGGACGGGGGGGGGGAGACAGGGGACGGGACGGGGGGGGGACAGGGGACGGGACGGGGGGACAGGGGACGGGGGGGGACAGGGGGGGGGGGACAGGGGGGGGGAGACAGGGGGGGGGGGAGACAGGGGGGGGGGGGACAGGGGGGGGGGGGACAGGGGGGGGGGACAGGGGGGGGGGGACAGGGGGGGGGGGACAGGGGGGGGGGGGACAGGGGGGGGGGGGACAGGGGGGGGGGGACAGGGGGGGGGGGGAGGGGACGGGGGGGGGGGGAGACAGGGGACGGGACGGGACGGGGGGGGGGGAGACAGGGGACGGGACGGGGGGGGGGGGAGACAGGGGACGGGACGGGGGGGGGGGGGGGGAGACAGGGGACGGGACGGGGGGGGGGGGGGGGAGACAGGGGACGGGACGGGGGGGGGGGGGAGACAGGGGACGGGACGGGGGGGGGGGGGGGGAGACAGGGGACGGGACGGGGGGGGGGGGGGGGAGACAGGGGACGGGACGGGGGGGGGGGGGGAGACAGGGGACGGGACGGGACGGGGGGGGGGAGACAGGGGACGGGACGGGTGGGGGGGACAGGGGACGGGACGGGGGGGGGACAGGACGGGGGGGGGGACAGGACGGGGGGGGGGACAGGACGGGGGGGGGGACGGGGGGGGGGACAGGGGGGGGACGCGGGGGGGACAGACAGGGGGGGGGACGGGGGGGGACAGACAGGGGGGGCAGGGGACGGGGGGACGACGACAGGGGAGGTGGGGTTGCTGAAAGTTTGCCCCATTTCCAGGTGACTCCCTCCCGGGCAGTGAGGGGGGGGGGGGAGGGGGTTACTATCTGCATATCCCGCTCCCCTCCGGACCCCCCTTTTTTCACTCCGAGTTCCCGGTCGGGATTCCCCCCTCCCGCGGCGATCCGCAAGGATTCAGCACCGTTTCGCGATCCCCGACCGCCATTTACCTGCCAGAGCCGGAACCACAATAGCGACGGACCAGCTCTCACCTCAAACCCTTCCCCCGGACCCGGCCGCAACCGCGCCTGCGCAGCTCTGTAGCGGCGCCTGCGCATTGACCGGGCCCAAACGCCGGTCACTGCGCCTGCGCAACCCTCCAGAGCCAGCGCCTGCGCAGTGACCGGCCCCCAACGCCGGCCGCTGCGCCTGCGCAATTCTTCGTGGCGGCGCCTGCGCATTGACTGAGCCACACGCCGGCCACCGCGCATGCACGACGCTTCCCGCTTGCACCTGCTGTTACCCATGCCCAGCGCAGGTTACTGCGCCTGCGCACCATGAGGATCCAGTTGCCCAGTAGTTGTTACTGGGCTGACATCACAGAGGCTCAGGGCAGTGATCTAAGTTACAGGTTCAAATCGCCCCAAAGCAACTCGGAAAAATTAAATTAATTTTGAAATGATAAACTACTAGCAGTATTTTTTTATTCATTCAAGGGATGGGGGTGTTGTTGACTAGACCAGCATTTATTGCCATTCCCTAGTTGCCCTTGAGAAGGTGGTGGTGAGCCGCCTTCTTGAACTGCAGCAGTCCATGTGGTGTAGGTGCACACACAGTGCTGTTAGAGAGGGAATTCCAGGATTTTGAACCAGGGCTGATACATTTCCAAGTTGGGAAAAAGATACACAAGTCGATCATGTACCAGCTGAGTCAAGAACAACTTCTTTTGATTTGATTTGAGTTATTATTGTCACATGCATACAGTGAAAAATATTGTTTCTTGCGCACTATACAGACAAATCATACCGTTCATAGAGAAGGAAAGGAGTGCAGAATGTATTGTTACAGTCATAGCTAGGGTGTAGAGAAAGATCAACTGAATGCAAGGTAGGTCCATTCAAAAGTCTGATGGCAGCAGGGAAGAAGCTGTTCTTGAGTGGGTTGGTACGTGACCTCAGACTTTTGTACCTTTCCCGTAGGAGGAAGGTGGAAGAGAGAATGTCCGGGGTGCGCAGGGTCCTTAATTATGCTGGCTGCTTTGCCGATGGTAGTCATGATGTGGAGATGCTGGTGTTGGACTGGGGTCAACACAGTAAGAAGTTTAACAACACCAGGTTAAAGTCCAACAGGTTTATTTGGTAGCAAATGCGATTAGCTTTCAGCGCTCCGAAAGCAGTGGGAAGTGTAGATGGAGTCAATGGATGGGAAACTGGTTTTCATGATGGACTGGGCTTCATTCATGACCCTTTGTAGTTCCTTGCAGTCTTGGGCAGTGCAGGAGCCATACCAAGCTGTGATACAACCAGAATGAATGCTTTCTATGGTGCATCTGTAAATGTTGGTGAGAGTCATAGCTAACATGCCAAATTTCATAGAACATAGAACAGTACAGCACAGAACAGGCCCTTCGGCCCACGATGTTGTGCCGAGCTTTATCTGAAACCAAGATCAAGCTATCCCACTCCCTATCATCCTGGTGTGCTCCATGTGCCTATCCAATAACCGCTTAAATGTTCCTAAAGTGTCTGACTCCACTATCACTGCAGGCAGTCCATTCCACACCCCAACCACTCTCTGCGTAAAGAACCTACCTCTGATATCCTTCCTGTATCTCCCACTACGAACCCTATAGTTATGCCCCCTTGTAATAGCTCCATCCACCCGAGTTGGCATGTCTACTACGACTCTCACCAAGTGTCTTCTGAGAAAGTAGAGGCATTAGTGGGCTTTCTTAACTATAGTGTCGGTATGGGGAGGACCAGGACAGGTTGGTGATCTGGACACCTAAAAACTTGAAGCTCTCTACCCTTTCTACTTTGTTCCCATTGATATAGACAGGGACATGTTCTCCTCGATGCTTCCTGAAGTCGATGACAATCTCCTTTGTTGATATTGAGGAAGAGATTATTGTTGCCATAGCAGTTAATCGGATTCTCTATCTCATTCCTGTACTTTGTCTCATCATTGTTTAAGATCCGACCCACTATGGCGGTGTCGTCAGCAAACTTGAAAATCGAGTTGGAGAGGAAGTTGGCCACATTGATAGATACATAAGGAGTATAGTAGGGGGCTGAGAACACAGCCTTGTGGGACACTGGTGTTGAGGATGATCGTGGAGAAGGTGTTGTTGCCTATCCTTACTGATTGCAGTCTGTGAGTTAGGAAGTTCAGGATTCAGTCGCAGAGGGAGGAGCCGAGGCCCAGGCCACGGAGTTTGGAGATGAGTTTTGTGGGAATAATGGTGTTGAAGGCTGAGCTGTAGTCAATAAATAGGAGTCTGACATAGGTGTCCTTGTTATCTAGGTGTTCCAGGATTGAGTGTAGGGCCAGGGAGATGGCGTCTGCTGTGGACCTGCTGCGGCAGTAGGCGAGCTGTAGTGGATCCAGGCAATCTGGGAGGCTGGAATTGATTTGTGCCATGACTAGCCTTTCGAAGCACTTCATAATGATGGATGTCAGAGCCACCGGCCGATAGTCATTAAGGCACGCTGCCTGGCTTTTCTTTGGTACCAGGATGTCTCCTTGAAGCAGATAGGGACCTCAGATTGTTGTAAAGAGAGGTTGAAGATGTCTGCGAATACTCCCGCCAGCTGGTCCGCGCAGGATCTGAGTGCATGTCCAGGTACTTCCCTGCTGCCTTCAGATGTTTGAATGGACCTACCTTATATGAAGTTGATCTTTCTCCACACCCTAGCTGTGACTGTAACACTACATTCTGCACTCTCTTCTTTCCTTCTCTATGAACGGTATGCTTTGTCTGTATAGTTTGCAAGAAACAATACTTTTCACTGTATTTTAATACAAGCGACAATAATAAATCAAATCAAAATCAAGTCAGGATGGCAAGTGGCTTGGAGGGGAGCCTCCAGGTGGTGATGTTCCCCTGTGTCTGCTGCCCTTGTCCTTCCAGATGAGAGTGGTTGTGGGTTTGGAATGCTCAACACAAAACTATTAGAGTGCTAACCATGGTGCCACCATGACAATCATTGAGGACAAACCGTGCTGGATGTTTCAGAACCATTTCCAGATTGTTTACAACGTAGGCTTGTCCCCCGACCATTGCTGCATGCTCCAGTTTGGGACATGCCAAAACCTTATATGCAGCATTCCCGGCTGTTTTGCTGTGTTTGGTCAGATTCCTCCTTACAACTCCTCGGATCTTTAGTTTGTGTTTAGTTTATTTATTCACAAGTAAGGCTTACATTAACACTGCAATGAAGTTACTGTGAAAATCCCCCAGTCGCCACACCCTGTTCGGGTACACTGAGGGAGAATTTAGCACGGCCAATGCACCCTAACCAGCCCGTCTTTCAGACTGTGGCAGGAAACCGGAGCACCCGGAGGAAACCCACGCAGACACGGGGAGAATGTGTAGACTCCTCACAGACAGTGACCCAAGCCAGGAATTGAACCCGGGTCCCTGGCGCTGTGAGGCAGCAGTGTTAACCACCGTGCCACCGTGTGGATTGTGTCATTTGCAACATGATTTATGTGCTGTATCCATGTCTGGGGGGAAGGTGGGATCAGGATACTGAATTTGATGATCAGCCATGATCAAAATGACTTTATTTGATTTATTATTGTCACATGTATTCGTATACAGTGAAAGGTATTGTTTCTTGCGTGCTATACAATCAAAGCATACCATTCATAGAGAAGGAGAGAGTGCAGAATGTAGTGTTACAGTCATAGCTAGGGTGTAGGGAAAGATCAACTTAATGCAAGGTAGGTCCATTCAAAAGCCTGATGGCAGCAGGGAAGAAGCTGTTCTTGAGCCGGTTGGTACGTGACCTCAGACTTTTGTATCTTTTTCCCGACAGAAGAAGGTGGAAGAGTGTAGTGGAGAACATGCCCCTGTCTACTTCAATGGGGACGAAGTCGAAATGGTCGAGAGCTTCAAGTTTTTAGGTGTCCAGATCATCAACAACCTGTCCTGGTCCCCCCATGCCGACACTTTAGTTAAGAAGACTAAGGAAATTTGGCATGTTAGTTACAACTCTCACCAACATTTACAGATGCACCATAGAAAGCATTCTTTCTGGTTGTATCACAGCTTGGTCTGGCTCCTGCTCTGCCCAAGACCGCAAGAAACTACAAAGGGTCACGAACGAAGCCCAGTCCATCACGCAAACCAGCCTCCCATCCATTGACTCCCTCTACACTTTCCGCTGCCTCGGGAAAGCAGCCAGCATAATCAAGGACCCCACGCACCCTGGACATTCGGGAAAAAAATACAAATGTCTGAGGTCACGTACCAACCGACTTCTTCCCTGCTGCTGTCAGACTTTTGAATGGACCTACCTCGCATTAAGTTGATCTTTCTCTACACCCCTAGCTGTGACTGTAACACTACATTCTGCACCCTCTCCTTTCCTTCTCTATGAACGGTATGCTTTGTCTGTATAGCGCGCAAGAAACAATACTCTTCACTGTATGTTAATAAATGTGACAATAATAAATCAAATCAAATCAAAGAGTATGGCTCAAAGGACCGAATGGACTCCTCCTGGTTCTATGTTTTTATATCATTGGATAGGAGGACATCAGGGCACAAGCTCTGCTTGATGTAAGTACAACTCTCGTGCTGCTGTGTGCGGAGGTCCTAGACTCTTTGCATCGTGTTGCGTGTGTGCTTTGGCATTTTGACAAATTGAAAACCGTTTGCCATCTATGGGGCCGTTCTCTCAGTGTGTCGAAGCTGTACTTGACCTTCCTGAACACAAATGGGTAAGGACATGGAAGCTGTTTGATTTTGATGTTGGGATTGATTCTACCTCCCATTTATGTACAGCGGGAACAACAGTGAACCAAGGATGCTCCCCGAGGGAACACGTGGTGTAGCTGGTATTGACCACAACACAAGGACGGCCCTTGGTTTGCCAAGCTTCTATCCACTGTTTCCATCCAGAATCAAATGCATTAGTATCTGGTGGCACAGTGGTTAGCACTGCTGCCTCACTACGCCAGGGACCAAGGTTCGATTCCCGGCTTGGGTGACTGTGAAGTCTGCACATTCTCCCCGTGTCTGCGTGGGTTTCCTCCGGGTGCTCCGGTTTCCTCCCACAGTCCGAAAGATGTGAGAGTTAGGTTGATGGGCCATGTTAAATTGACCCTAGTGTCAGGGCATTAGCAGGGCAATTGCGGGGATAGGACCAGGGTGGGATTGTGGTTGGTGCAGACTCGATGGGCTGAATGGCCTCCTTCTGCACTGTAGGGATTCTATGATTCCATCTGTATATTGTCTCGTGCATCAGTTTCTCAGTCGAGGGAGTGAGTTTTCTCTGCTACAGCGTTCACAAGTTGTATCTCAAAAGGAGTGTGCTTTCAAGAATTCACACTGATCCATTCTCAGAGTTTCATGTTCTTCTGTTCACCCTCCTGACTCCCCAAAGCCTGTCCACCATCTACAAGTCACAGGTTGGGAGTGTGATGGAATACTCTCCACTCGCCTGGACGGGTGCAGCTCCAACAACACTCAAGAAGCTCGACACCATCCAGGACAAAGCAGCCGCTTGATTGGCACCACATCCACAAACATCCACTCCCTCCACCACAGACGCTCAGTAGCAGCAGTGTGTACTATCTACAAGATGCACTGCAGCAATTCACCAAAGTTCCTTCGACAGCACCTTCCAAACCCACAGAATCCCAGAATTGTTGCAGTGCCGAAGGAGGGAGTGGGAAATTAAATGCCCTAAGATATTTGCTCATGATTTTGCATACCTCTATTGGTATCCAAGTAGTCAGTCGCAATCGACAGGTCGACCCTGGAACCTTGAGAAGTCGATTGTCGACACACAGACACCATAAGAACATAAGAACATAAGAAATAGGAGCAGGAGTAGGCCATCTGGCCCTTCGAGCCTGCCCCGCCATTCAACAAGATCATGGCTGATCTGAAGCGAATCAGTTCCACTTACCCGCCTGCTCCCCATATCCCCTAATTCCCTTATCGATCAGAAAACTATCTACCCGTGATTTAAACATATTCAACGAGGAAGCCTCCACCACTTCAATGGGCAGAGAATTCCAGAGATTCACCACCCTCTGAGAGAAGAAGTTCCCCCTCAACTCTGTTCTGAACCGGCCCCCCCTTATTTTGAGGCTGTGCCCTCTAGTTCTGGTTTCCCTTCTAAGTGGAAAGAATCTCTCCACCTCTACCCTATCCAGCCCCTTCATTATCTTATATGTCTCTATAAGATCACCCCTCATCCTTCTAAACTCCAACGAGTACAGACCCAATCTGTTTAATCTCTCCTCATAAGCTACACCCCTCATCTCCGGTATCAACCTGGTGAACCTTCTCTGCACTCCCTCCAAGGCCAATATATCCTTTCGCAAATAAGGGGACCAAAACTGCACACAGTACTCCAGTTGCGGCCTCACCAGTGCCTTGTACAGTTGCAGCAAGACCTCCCTGCTTTTATATTCTATCCCCCTCGCGATAAAGGCCAACATTCCATTCGCCTTCTTGATCACCTGCTGCACCTGCAGACTGAGCTTTTGCAATTCGTGCACAAGGACCCCCAGGTCCCTCTGCACAGTCGCATGATGTAATTTTTCTCCATTTAAATAATACTCCAATTTACTATTATTTTTTCCAAAGTGGATAACCTCACATTTGCTAACGTTAAATTCCATCTGCCAGATCCTCGCCCACTCGCTCAGCCTATCCAAATCTCTCTGCAGACTTTCCGCGTCTTCCATGCAATTCGCTTTCCCACTCACCTTCGTGTCATCAGCAAACTTGAATACCCTACATTCAGTCCCCTCCTCCAGATCATCTATGTAAATGGTAAACAATTGAGGCCCCAGCACCGATCCCTGCGGCACGCCACTGGTCACCAACTGCCAACCAGAAAAGCACCCATTTATCCCAACTCTCTGCTTCCTGTTAGATAGCCAATCCCCAATCCACGCCAACACCTTACCCCTAACTCCGTGTACCCCAATCTTCTGCAGCAACCTTTTGTGAGGCACCTTATCGAACGCCTTCTGGAAATCTAAAAACACCACATCCACCGGTTCCCCTCTGTCAACCGCACTAGTGACATCTTCATAAAAGTCCAGTAGATTCGTCAAACATGACTTTCCCTTCATGAATCCATGCTGCGTCTGCTTGATCGAACCATTCTTATTCAGGTGCTCTGTTATTTCCTCTTTAATAATGGACTCTAGTATCTTCCCAACTACGGACGTTAAGCTAACCGGCCTGTAGTTACCCGCCTTTTGTCTACTTCCTTTTTTAAACAGCGGCGTAACAGTAGCTGTTTTCCAGTCAGCCGGCACTACCCCAGAGTCCAGCGAATTTTGATAAATTACTACTAACGCATCTGCTATTACCTCTGACATTTCTTTCAGTACCCTGGGATGCATTCCATCCGGGCCCGGGGACTTGTCTACCTTCAGTCCTATTAGTCTACCAAGCACCACCTCCTTAGTAACAGTAATTGTATTAAGGACCTCCCCTCCCACCAACTCTCGATCTCTAATATTCGGCAAACTATTTGTGTCTTCCACCGTGAAGACCGACACAAAGAACTTATTTAAAGTCTCAGCCATTTCCTCATTTTCCACTATTAAATCCCCCCTCTCATCTTCCAAGGGTCCAACATTCACTCTAGCCACTCTATTCCTTTTTATATACTTGTAAAAACTTTTACTATAATTTTTTATATTTGAGCTAGTTTAGTTTCATAATCTATCTTTCCTTTCTTAATCGCTTTCTTAGTCGTTCTTTGTTTTTCTTTAAAGCTTTCCCAATCCACTAATTCTCCACTATTTTTGGCCACTCTGTATGCATCTGATTTTATTTTAATACTCTCCTTTATTTCCTTCGTTATCCACGTCCGGTTATCCTTTTTCTTACAGTCCTTCTTTATCACCGGAATATATTTTTGCTGAGTACTTAAAAAAATCTCCTTAAAAATCCTCCACTGTTCCTCAGCTGTCCTACCTACCAGTCTGCTCGCCCAGTCTACATTAGCCAATTCCACCCTCATCCTATCATACTCCCCTCTGTTCAAGCAGAGGACACTGGTTTGGGACCCTACTTTCTCACCCTCCATCTGTATCAGAAATTCCACCATATTATGATCACTCATCCCAAGAGGATCCTTCACAAGAAGATCCTTAATCCTACCTGTCTCATTGCACAGAACCAGATCCAAGATAGCTTGCTCTCTCGTAGGTTCTGTAACATACTGTTCAATGAAACAATCCCGACAGCATTCCAAGAACTCTTCCTCAAGCCCTCCACGTCCAATTTGAGTCGACCAATCAATATGTAGGTTAAAATCCCCCATGATTATTGCCGTTCCACTTTTGCATGCATCCATTATTTGCTTGTTTATAGCCCTCCCCACCTCTAAGTTATTATTTGGGAGGGGGCCTATAGACCACGCCTACCAGTGTCTTTCTCCCCCTACTATTCCTTATCTCCACCCACAACGATTCTACGTTTTGCTCCTTAGAGCCTATGACCAATCAGGTCATTGCCTGCTGAACCCGCGAGACTGGGGCAACAAGATTCTCACTGTGCCACAAAATAGGTGAGAGTTATGTGTACACGACATCTTTCTAAACTAAAGACCTTTTGCCTCTACGCAGTCCGTATCCCTCTATTCCCAGCCTATTCATGTATCTGTCAAGATGCCTCGTAAACATTGCTACTGTATCTGCTTCTACCACCTCCTCCTCTGGTAGCGCATTCCAGGCACTTACCACAATCTGTTTAATATAACCTGCCCCTCACATCTCCTTTAAACTTTCCCCCTTTTACCTTAAACCGATGTCCCCGTGTGATTGACATTTCTATCCTGGGGAAAAGACTCGTGACTATCTATTCTATCCGTCCCTCTGATAATTTTATAAACTTCTAACAGGTCGCCCCTCAGCCTCCGACGTTCAAGTGGAAACAAACAAAGTTTCTCCAATCTCTCCTCATAGCTAATACCCTCCAAAACAGGTGACATCTTGGTAAACCTGTTCTGTACCCTCTCCAAAGCCTCCACATCCTTCTGGTAGTGTGGCAACCAGAATTGAACACTGTATTCCAAGTGTGGCCAAACAAAAGTTCTATAAAGCTGCAACATGTCCTGCCAATTTTTATACTCAATGTCCCAACTGACGAAGGCAAACATGCCATAAGCCTTCTTGACCACATGTTGCCACTTTTGGGGAATTCTGGGATTCTGTGGGTTTGGAAGGTGCTGTCGAAGGAACTTTGGTGAGTTGCTGCAGTGCATCTTGTAGATGGTACACACTGCTGCTACTGTGTGTCGGTGGTGGAGGGATTGAATGTTTGGGGAACTTTTGGACCTGTACGCCAAGATTCTTCTGGATGTTAACACTTCTAAGGGTTCTGCCATTTAATGTATACTTCCCTCCTGCATTAGACTTTCTGAAATGCATCGCCTCACATTTTGTTTGGATTAAATTCCATCTGCCATTTCTCCACCCCATAGATTCTATGATTCAATTGAGATTTTAATATTTGGCGTTAATATACTGTAATGTCAATACATAACCACATGATGGCAGCACAGACCAACAAACCAAAGAATTCCCCAAACAAATTGCAAAAAACGCTCAGTGGGTCAGTCAACAACAACCTGCATTTTCATAGCACCTTTCACACATTCCCAATGCACACCCGAGCATTATCAGACTAAACTACATAAGGAGGCAACATGGTGGCACAGTGATTAGCACTGCTACCTCACAGCACCAAAGTTTGATTCCAGCGTTGGGTTTAAAGTTTTGCATTGGTATCACAGGTAGGCTTACATTAACACTGCAAGGAAGTTACTGTGTGAATCCCCTAGTTGCCACACTGCGGTGCCTGTTCGGGGCAATTTAGCATGGCCAATGCACCTAACTACCACATCTTTGGAGTGTGGGAGGAAACCGGAGCACCCGGAGGAAACCCACGCAGACACGGGGAGAACGTGCAAACTTCTCACAGACAGTGACCCAAGTCGGGAATCGAATCCGGGTCCCTGGCGCTGTGAGGCTGCAGTGCTAACCACTGGGTGACTGTCTGTGAGAAGTTTCCATGCTCTCCCAGTGTCTGCATGGGTTTCCTCCGGGTGCTCCGGTTTCCTCCCACAAAGATGTGCAGGTGAGGTAGATTGGCTATGCCAAATTGCCCCTTAATGTCCAAAGATGTGCAGGTCGGTTGGTTTAGCCATGGTAAATGTAGGGGTTACGGGGTTAGGGTGGGAGAGAGGGCCTGGTTAAGATGCTCTGCTGGAGAGTTGGCGCAGACTCGATGGGTCAAATGACCTCCTTCTGCACTGCAGGGATTATATGGATTCTGTACGGATTCTAAGGAGATCTTAAAACAAGTGATCAAAAGCTTGGTCAATTTCAAGGAGCACAGGAGTCCCGGCAGGGAGGTTTGGGGAGGGAATTCCAGGGATTAGGACCTTGACAACAAAGCGGCAGAGCGATGGGAATGGGAATGTCCCAGAAACCAGAATTTGGGAGGGCTGTGGGCGGTTAAAGAGACAGGGAGGCCAGGGAGAAAATAAGGATGAAAATGTTAAAACTGGGGCAGTCGGATTGGGAACCGTACATTGAGAACAGGGGGTGACAGGGGAACAGGACCGAGTGTGTGAGTTAGTTCAGCATCGCTGGAGAATATAAGACTTGTCTGTGTAAAACTGCACATTATCCAGTCTTAGAGTGGAAAGATCGTTTTAGCTGTCTGTATAAAACCTATGTCTGATTTGATTTGATTTGATTTATTATTGTCACATGTATTAACATACAGTGAAAAGTATTGTTTTTTGCGCGCTATACAGACAAAGCATACCGTTTATAGAGATGGAAACAAAAGAGTGCAGAATGTAGTGTTACAGCCATAGCTAGGGTGTAGAGAAAGATCAACTTAATGCAAGGTAAGTCTATTCAAAAGTCTGATGGCAGCAGGGAAGAGGCTGTTCTGGAGTCGGTTGGTACGTGACCTCACACATTTGTATTTTTTTCCCGACGGAAGGAGGTGGAAGAGAGAATGTCCGGGATGCGTGGGGTCCTTGATTATGCTGGCTGCTTTGCCGAGACAGCGGGAAGTGTAGACAGAGTCAATGGATGGGAGGCTGGTTTGAGTGATGGATTGGGCTACATTCATGACCCTTTGTAGTTCCTTGCGGTCTTGGGCAGAGCAGGAGCCGTACCAAGCTGTGATACAACCAGAAAGAATGCTTTCTATGGTGCATCTGTAAAAGTTGGGGAGAGCCATAGCTGACATGCCAAATTTCCTTAGTCTTCTGAGAAAGTAGAGGCACTGGTGGGCTTTCTTAACTATAGTGTCGGCATGGGGGGACCAGGACAGTAATGTAAGGAAGAGTCTATAAATACATACTTTGTATTAAGTTGATCTTTCTCTACACCCTAGTTATGACTGTAACACTACATTCTGCACCCTCTCCTTTCCTTCTCTCCTATGTACTCTATGAACGGTATGTTTTGTATAGCGCACAAGAGACAATACTTTTCACTGTACACTGATAGATGTGACAATAATAAATCAAATCAAAGTAGAAATTAAACCCAACCATATAATAGGTGATTTAGGATTCATTCACACTGTAACAATTAGATTTAGAAGAATAAGGGGGGACCTTATAGAAACATAAAAGATTATGAAGGGAATAGATAAGATAGAAGCAGGGAAGTTGTTTCCACTGGCAGGTGAAACTAGAACTAGGGGGCATGGCTTCAAAATAAGGGGGAGCAGATTTAGGACTGAGTTGAGGAGGAACTTCTTCACACAAAGAGTTGTGAATCTGTGGAATTCCCTGCCCAGTGAAGCAGTTGAGGCTACCTCATTGAATGTTTTTAAGGTAAGGATAGATAAAGTTTTGAACAGTAAAGGAATTAAGGGTTATGGTGAGCGGGTGGGTAAGTGGAGCTGAGTCCACAAAAAGATCAGCCATGATCTTATTGAATGGCGGAGCAGGCTCGAGGGGCCAGATGGCCTACTCCTGCTCCTAGTTCTTAATTACAAAGTTAAAATTAACATTACACAAAGAAACAGATTTGCCCCTTTCATTAATATCCCTTATTAATACTTTCTCCTTTATGAAACTTTCTGGAACACAAATTGTGTCACTAGCCACGTCAATGGTTGACCTGCCAATGGAATTGAACCCGGGTCCCTGGTGCTGTGAGGCAGCAGTGCTAACCACTGTGCCACCGTGCCGCACAGTGTTGGGGGAGTAAGGGAACACTTCTCCCTTTGAATCTTCAATAGCCTGACTTGTTTCACCCAGTTATCAAAGAATTCTCTGAATTATCTTCAACCATGTTTTCCTTTGTCGTAGATTCTGAGGGAAAATGATTCACTTGTACCCGTTGCTCCCAGCTTGGGTCACTGTCTGTGTGGAGTTTACACATTCTCCCCGTGTCTGCGTGGGTTTCTTCCGGTGCTCCGGTTTCCTCCCACACTCCAAAGATGTGCAGGTTAGGTTGATTGGCCGCGCTAAACAACCTTGTCGTTTCCTTTTCTGGTGCTACCTTACCTGCAACTGGTCTCCCATTGAGTTTCCAGCAATCGGCACAAATATAACCACCTTGTTACAATGGAAGCACTTAGGCCCTCGAACGTCACTTCCACCCTCAGGCCCTTTCCTTTCTGATCGGAGGAGATATTCTTTAACCGCCCTTTCTCATCCTTGGTTATTTGCCTTCCTTTCCACTTCCTGTCCTTCTCAGGATTATAAAGCTGAAGGGAGGAAGGGTTTGGCGAGATGGACAATTTCATAATCCTCAGCCATTTTCACGGCCTGGCTAACCGTTTTAACTATTGCTCTTCAGTGTGGGTCCTAACATCCCAAGGAATCTCTTCCGCGAGAGTTACTTCCCCAAGTGTCGTCTCCACCTTCAATGCCTGTATCCAACGGTCAACATTATTTTGCCTCACTCTCTCAAATTCAGTATGGGTCTGTCCAGGCTGTTGTGACGGAGAATGGGGTGGGCACAGTGGTTAGCACTGCCGCCTCACAGCGCCAGGGATCCGGGTTCAATTCCGGCCTCAGGTCACTCTCTGTGTGGAATCTGCACGTTCTCCCGTGTCTGTGTGGGTTTCCTCCGGGTGCTCTGGTTTCCTCCCACGCTCATTTTTATTAATGACCAGGATGAGGGTGTGGAAGGATGGATTAGTAAATTTGCGGATGACACTAAAGTCGGTGGAGTTGTAGACAGTGCGGAGGGAAGTGGCAGGTTACAGAGGGACATAGATAAGCTGCAGAGCTGGGCTGAGAGGTGGCAAATCGAGTTTAATGCGGAAAAGAGAGAGGTGATTCACTTTGGAAGGAGTAACCGGAATACAGAGTACTGGGCTAATGGTAAGATACTTGGTAGAGTGGATGAACAGAGGGATCTGGGTGTCCATGTGCATGGATCCCTGAAAGTTGGCACCCAGGTTGATAGAGTTGTTAAGAAGGCGTACGGTGTGTTAGCTTTTATTGGTAGAGGGATTCAGTTTCAGAGCCAGGAGGTCATGCTGCAACTATACAAAACTCTGGTGCGGCCGCATTTGGAGTATTGCGTACAGTTCTGGTCGCCGTATTATAGGAAAGATGTGGAAGTGTTGGAAAGGGTGCAGAGGAGATTTACCAGGATGTTGCCTGGTATGGTGGGAAAATTGTATGAGGAAAGGCTGAGGGGCTTGAGGTTGTTTTCGTTAGAGAGAAGGTTAAGAGGTGACTTAATAGAGGCATACAAGATGATCAGATACCCGAAAGAGATGATCAGAGGATTAGATAGGGTGGTGATGGCTAGCACGAGGGCACATAGCTTTAAATTGAGGGGTGAGAGATATAGGACAGATGTTAGAGGTAGGTTCTTTACTCAGAGAGTCGTAAGGGTGTGGAATGCCCTGCCTGCAGCAGGAGTGGACTCGTCAACATTAAGAGCATTCAAATGGTTATTGGATAAACATATGGATGATATTGGAATAGTGTAGATTAGAGGGGCTTTAGATTGGTTCCACTGGTCGGCGCAACATCGAGGGCCGAAGGGCCTGTACTGCGCTGTAATGTTCTATGTTCCAAAGATGTGCGGGTTAGGTTGATTAGCTATGTTAAATTGCCCCTTAGTGTCAGGGGGATTAGCAGGGTAAATATGTGGGGTTACGGGGTGGGATTGTGGTTGGTGCAGACTTGATGGGCCGAATGGCCTCCTTCTGCACTGAAGGGATTGTATGATTTACTGTACCTTTTAAGTTGAGTACTTGGCACGCCAAAACATTCAGGGCTATGGGCCGAGTGCTGGCAAGTGGGAGTAGGTGGGCAGGTCAGGGCATTTCATGCGTTGGTGCAGATTGATGGGCTGAAGGGCCTCTGTAGAATTCTGTGAAGTGTATTTTAATCATGTTTCTCTGCAGTTTTTTAAGTAAGCCTGCTTATTTTTGTTATTGTTGCAGAGATGTCTGTACCTATATCTTCTGTAAGGAGTCTAACAACACCCAGGTTAAAGTCCAACAGGTTTATTTGGTAGCAAACACCACTAGCTTTCGGAGCGCTGCTCCTTCGAAAGATGGAGTGGAAATCCAGGTCACTGTATAGAAGACCTATATCTTCTATCATTGCTGAAGCAGGATAATTGAAGCAATGTTTAGTTTTAATCTGGGCCTAATGCAGCGTCCTGGAGTTTAATGACGCTTTTGGGATTCATAGAATCATAGAATCCCAACAGCACAGAAAGAGGCCGTACGGCCCATCGAGTCTGCACCGACCATAATCCGTAGGTTAGAGGGATTAGTGGGCAAATACGTAGGGATATGGGGGTAGGGCCTGGGTGGGATTGTGGTCGTTGCAGACTCGATGGGCCGAATGGCCTCTTTCTGTACTGTTGGGATTCTATGAAGTCAAGTTTTTTTTAAAGTTGTGGCTGATTCTTGTAACTGACCCTTTGGAGACTTTGGTCTCTGATATCCCCTTCAGTTTTAAATGCTGCACTATTACTCGAATGTCTACTTTCCCCACTCCTACCGGTAATCTTAACTGCAACTTATCCTCCAATTCTATTAATGGAGTCCTGGTTACTTACTGTAAGCCAGTCAAGGTTACATCTTTAGAAAAGTCTTAGCAACTTCCAAAGCCATTTTTGATTCTAACCCATACAAAATACCTCACAGTATCTCCAGTTCCTAAGCCTTAGTACCCTTACACACTCCTATTTTTTTTACACAAAGGAAAAACCTACAAGGCTCCCAATAAGGATAGAGACTGGGGTGGAAGGCGAGTTGGAAAAGTACCTTCAGAGAGCCAGCACAAGCCCAATGGGCTGAATGGTCTCCTTCTGTGCTGTAGACCGCTACGCTCCATGTTCACGAGGAATGCTCAACTCGACAGTAAGTTTGATTAAAAATTCAGCAGTTTCAGAATATGATTGTAATGAGATCGTAAGGAGCAGAATTAGGCCATTCGGCCCATTGAGTCTGCTCCATCATTCAATCATGGCTGGTATGTTTCTCAACCCCATTCTCCCACCTTTTCCCCATAATCTTTGATCACCTTACCAATGAGAAACCTAATCTATCTCTGTCTTAAATACACTCAATGACCCGGCCTCCTCTGTGGCAACAAATTCCACAGATTCACCACCCTCTGGCTGAAGAAATTCCTCCTCATCTCGGTTCTAAAAGGTCATCTCTTTACCCTGAGGCTGTGCCCTCGGATCCTAGTCTCTCCTACTGATGGAAACATCTTCCCCGCATCCAGGCCTTTCAGGATTCTGTAAGTTTCAATGAGATCCCCCCTCATCCCTCTGAACTCCATCGAGTACAGACCCAGAGTCCTCAAACGCTCCTCATTCATCTTTCATTCCCGGTGTCCGGATGAAATAAAATGGCAAGAACAGGTAGGTACAGGGGAAATGTTAGGGGGAAATTTTTCACACAGAGGGTGGTGGGCGAGTGGAATCGGCTGCCGTCAGTGGTGGTGGAGGCGAACTCAATAGGGTCTTTTAAGAGACTCCTGGATGAGTACATGGGACTTAATAGGATGGAGGGTTCTAGGTAGGTCGAGAAGGTAGGGATATGTTCGGCACAACTTGTGGGGCCGAAGGGCCTGTTTTGTGCTGTAGTTTTCTATGTTTCTATGAATCCTTCTTTAAAACAGGATTTTAAAAAAAAGACAGGAAAGAGCACAGAAGAATCTTTTAAAGCCATTTTTTTTTCTCCCACAACGGGGGGTGTTTTAAACTATTGTCGCGTTGGTGGCTTAACCCGATCCAGGAACTTTCTAACACGATTACTTCTGAAATCTCAGAACAATTGTGCAAAGTTCCCCACGTCCCGGGAATACAATAACCCTGACGCAGTTGTGTCAGTGTCCAGGGAGCGGTGACACTGATGAAGATGTAACGAGGTATCAGGGCCATGTCAAACAGTCCCAGTTAGGGAGGGAGAGGGAGTCAGACTGTCTGGGATTTCTGTCAGAAGATGGAGCACTGAACCGAAATAGATTGGTCCCGAGAGATGTGGCCGGTGAGCTGTCCTGCAAGAACCAGGAACCTTGGCACGATAGCTGGCGCTGGCCGTTAAAAATGATGTGGCAACCAAGAGACTGACACATCGACAAATGTGCATTAGCACCATTATCAGTGTTGCGAGAACTGGAAACAGAACCAGCTGACAATTCCTCTGGAGAGCCCTTTGCACGAACATGAGCTTTAGTCAGAGAGAGAGTATGAAGAAACAGAGCAACTCCGATGTCACCCTCAAGATACTTACCACGCAAGAGGCAAAAATGATAAACTTCCCCTCACTCGAACAAAAGAGGTTTGAGGCTTGGTGCGGCATGGAAATGGAAAAGTAGACCAAGGTCTAAAAGCAGTTTTATTATCCAGAAATCCAAGTCACAATCTGCTGCTTTCCCACGCTGGCTAGTGTAAGCTTCGGTTAATGTACTGTACAAACATGTTCGCTATCTGGCCAATGCTTTCGGTCGGGTGCATTTTGGTGTAACTGACAAACTGCCTCCTCAGTTTGCGGAGCTCAGCCATTGGGAGGCTGCGGGTTAGCTCGATGTGTGACTGGGGGTTAAGGAAACTAAACTGGCGCATTCCAATAACCCGCCACATTGGCCAACACTCAAATGGTTAGCAATAGTGAATGCCGCAACGCAGCCAAACGCAAAATATCAGCCCATGTCGAAAGCTGCATTTATATAGCACCTTTGACGACCCCAGTACCGGCCAAAGGGCTTTCCAGGCAATTAAATACCTTTGAAGGATGGCAATCCTCCTCCTCTTCGCTTAGCGTCACGAGATCCAGCGAATGGATCTGATGAAGCCCGACTCAGTCAGTGCAACTGGAATGTTACAGGAAGCAGAGGAGACCACTCAGCTCTGCGAACCTGCTCGGCCACGTAGCTACAATCAGGACTGATCTTCATCCCATCTACCCACCATGGCTCTATAACTCAGCATAGAATTACTACAATGCAGAAGGAGGCCATTCGGCCCATCGAGCCTGCACTGACCACAATCCCAGCCAGGCCCTATCCCCGTAACCCCATTCATTCACCCTAACTAATCCCCCTGACACTCGGATCAATTTAGCATGGCCAATCCACCTAACCCACACATCTTTCGGACTGTGGGAGAAAACTGGAGCACCCGGAGGAAACCCACGCAGACACGGGGAGAACGTGCAGACTCCACACAGACAGTGACTCAAGCCGGGAATCGAACCCGGGTCCCTGGCGCTGTGAGGCAGCAGTGCTAACCACTGTGCCACCATGCCGCCCGTGTTCAAAGGCAGGTTGAGTATCAACTTCCAACACACGGGAAGAGGAGGGGGAGATTCCTGGTCAGCCGCGTGACAGGAATGAAGCCGGAGTCTCTGTTATCCGTAGCTCCAGACTACAATGTGCATGTGAATGTTGCCACATCAACTCGGACTCCCCGAGTGAATGTAACCCAACCACAACCCTAACAAATCCTTTCATCGTCTTAAAGGGGTGACCTGTTTATTCATTTAAGTTTATCTATTTTTTAGTTCACAAGTCCAAAGATGTGCGGGTTAGGTTGATTGGCCATGCTAAAATTGCCCCTGTGTCCTGGGATGCGTAGCTTAGAGGGATTAACGGGTAAAATATGTAGGGATATGGGAGTAGGGCCTGGGTGGGATTGTGGTCGGTGCAGACTCGATGGGCCAAATGGCCTCTTTCTGTGCTGTAGGGTTTCTATGATTCTATGAAGTAGGCTTACATTCTCACTGCAATGAAGTTGCTGTGAAAATTCCCTAGTCGCCACACTCCGGCGCCTGTTCGGCTACACTGAGAGAGAATTTAGCACGGCCAATGCACCCTAACCAGCACGTCTTTCAGACTGGGTGTTTATAGAAACATAGAAGATAGGAGCAGGAGGAGGCCATTCGGCCCTTTGAGCCTGCTCTGCCATTCTTCACGATCATGGCTGATCATCCAACTCAATAGCCTAATCCTGCTTTCTCCCCATAACCTTTCATCCCATTCGCCCCAAGTGCTATATCCAGCCGCCTCTTGAATACATTCAATGTTTTGGCATCAACTACTTCCTGTGGTAATGAATTCCACAGGCTCACCACTCTTTGGGTGAAGAAATGTCTCCTCATCTCCATCCTATCTTTCTATTCAAGGAGACACACAAGCTTATGCTATGCAGCCTGTCCTCATAATTTAACTGTGCACCAGAGACTGTTATACCCTTCCCTGTGGGCAGTGCCCAGAGCTGAACGCAGTATTCCACTTGCAGTTCACAAATTATACACTCCACCAGAATTTCTGCCCCTCAAGATGATGGCTATATTCCATTAGCCCGTTTAATTTCATTTTCTACTTGTTCATAGTGATTTCTGTATTTGGCATCTAAATCTCTCAGCTCCTGCCTGTTCCCGGCTCTCAGTCTTTGGAAAATATTTCGACCACTCTTCCAAAAAGCCGGAGCGATGGACCTCATATATCACACACTGGATTCCATCTATTGCAGCTTTTTCCCACTCACTTAACCAAGTGTCAGCCGAGATTATAGTGCTCGAATCCCTCGAGTGGGGCAGAAACACACAAGCTTTGGATTCACTGCTACCATTGAAAAGGTATATCGAATGATATTCGAAAGATTAAAAAGGATATCTTCACATTGGCTCCAGGTACTGTTATCAGGTCTCCTGGTACACTTGTCTTCTGTGCGTTTAATATAGTCTGATGGTTTAAAGGAACAGTAGTTTAAAAATACATTTCAGGACAAGTCACATCTCAAAACGATGCCGCGATGGTTTCCAGGGGACGGGGAGGGGAGATGATTTCCATCCCATCATTCGAGACTGTATTCCCACTCTGTCCATTAGCTGGGAGGACCCTTTATAAAGTTAGATTTTGTTTAAAAATTATTCCTTCATGGGGTGTGTGTGTGTGAACGACAAGAGCAGCATTTGTTACCCATCTCTAATCGCCCTTGAACTAAGTGTCTCGCTCGGCCACGTCAGAGGGCAGGTGAAAGTCAACCACATTGCTGTGGCCTTGGAGTCACATGTAGGCCAGACCGGGTAGGGGACGTGGTGGCGTAGGGGTATTGTCACTGGACTAGTAATCCAGAAACCCAGGATAATGCTCTGGGGACCCAGGATCGAACCCCACATAGAACAAAATAGAATCCATACAGTGCAGAAGGCGGCCATTCGGCCCATCAAGCCTGTACCAACAACAATTCCACCCAGGCCCTATCCACATAACCCCACATATTTACCCTAGCTAATCCCCCTGACATGAAGGGGCAATTTAGCATGGCCAATTCACCTAACTTACACATCTGTGAGAGGAAACCGGAGCATCCGGAGGAAACCCACGCAGACACGGGGAGAACGTGCAGACTCTGTTTGTGATTTATATAAACGATCTGGAAGAAGGTGTAACTGGGGTGATCAGTAAGTTTGCGGACGACACGAAAATGGCTGGACTTGCAGATAGTGAGGAACATTGTCAGAGGCTACTGGAGAGACTTTAAACTAGAAAGGTTGGGGGGAGGGAATCGAAATGAGGGGACTGAGAGCGAGGAGGTTAGCTCGCAAATAGATAAGGAATGTAGACAGGGTAAGAGGGAGGTTAGACGAGTGATGGAGAAGGGAAGTGCTCAGGCTGAAGGTCTGAGATGTGTCTATTTTAATGCCAGGAGTGTAGTGAATAAAGTGGATGAGCTTAGAGCGTGGATTGCTGCTTCGAATTGTGATGTGGTGGCCATTATGGAGACTTGGATGTCTCAGGGACAGGACTGGGTGCTTCAGGTGCCGGGTTTTAGATGTTTCAGGAAGGACAGGGAGGGAGGCAAGAGAGGGGGGGGAGTGGCACTGTTGATCAGGGATAGTGTCACGGCTGTAGAGAAGGTGGACGCCGTGGAGGGATTGACTACGGAGTCTCTGTGGGTGGAGGTTAGGAACAGGAAGGGGTCGGTAACTTTGCTGGGTGTTTTCTATAGGCCACCCAATAGTAACAGAGATGTTGAGGAGCAGATGGGGAAACAGATCCTGGAGAGATGTAGGAATAACAGAGTTGTCGTGATGGGAGATTTTAATTTCCCAAACATAGATTGGAATATCCCTAGGGCTAGGGGTTTGGATGGAGAGGAGTTTGTTAGGTGTGTCCAGGAGAGTTTCCTGACACAGTATGTGGATAAGCCTACTAGAGGAGAGGCTGTACTTGATCTGGTGCTGGCTAATGAACCTGGACAGGTGGAGGATCTCTCGGTGGGTGAGCATCTTGGGGATAGCGATCATAATTCTATCTCCTTCACGATAGCATTGGAAAGAGATAGGATCAGGCAGGCTAGGAAAGTGTTTCTCTGGAGTAAAGGGAAATACAGTGTCATCAGGGAGGATATTAGACGGGTAAATTGGAAGGAGGCATTCTTGGGGAAAAGTACCGAAGGAAAGTGGAGGATTTTCAAGGAATGTTTGTCTGGAGCTCTGCATGACAACGTTCCGATGAGACAGGGGGGTGTTGGTAGGGTACGGGAACCGTGGTGCACGAAGCTTGTGATGAACCTGGTGAATAAGAAAAGAGAGGCGTACAGAAGGTTCAGAGAGCTAGGAGGTGTTAAGGATTTAGAGGAGTATACGGGATGTAGGAAGGAGCTTAAGAAGGAAATTAGGAGAGCAAGAAGGGGTCATGAGAAGACCTTGGCGGGTAAGATTAAGGAGAATCCCAAGGCTTTCTACAAATATGTCAAGAGTAAAAGGATGAGATGTGAAGGCATAGGACCCTTAAAAGGTGAAGGGGGAAAAGTTTGTGCGGAACCGTCAGAAATGGCGGAGGTGCTTAATGAATACTTTACCTCGGTATTCACGGTGGAAAGGGATCTGGGTGGTTGTACTGCTGGTTTGCGGTGGACAGAAAGGATCGAGCATGTGGACATAAAGAAAGAGGATGTGTTGGAACTATTGAATGGCATCAAGGTTGGTAAGTCGCCGGGACCGGATGGGATGTACCCCAGGTTACTGTGGGAGGCGAGGGAGGAGATTGCGGAGCCTTTGGCGATGATCTTTGCATCGTCGATGGAGACGGGAGAGGTTCCGGAGGATTGGAGGATTGCAGATGTGGTCCCTATATTCAAGAAAGGGAACAGGGACAGCCCGGGAAATTACCGACCGGTGAGTCTAACCTCAGTGGTTGGTAAGTTGATGGAGAGGATCCTGAGAGACAGGATTTATGATCATCTAGAGAAGTTTAGTATGATCAAAAGTAGTCAGCACGGCTTTGTCAAGGGCAGGTCGTGCCTTACGAGCCTGGTTGAGTTCTTTGAAAATGTGACCAAACACATTGACGAAGGAAGAGCGGTGGATGTGGTCTATATGGACTTCAGCAAGGCGTTCGATAAGGTCCCCCATGCAAGACTTCTTGAGAAAGTGAGAGGGCATGGGATCCAAGGGGCTGTTGCCTTGTGGATCCAGAACTGGCTTGCCTGCAGAAGGCAGAGAGTGGCTGTGGAGGGGTCTTTCTCTGCATGGAGGTCAGTGACCAGTGGAGTGCCCCAGGGATCTGTCCTGGGACCCTTGCTGTTTGTCATTTTCATAAATGACCTGAATGAGGAAGTGGAGGGATGGGTTGGTAAGTTTGCTGACGACACCAAGGTAGGTGGTGTTGTGGATAGTTTGGAGGGATGTCAGAAGTTGCAGCGAGACATAGATAGAATGCAAGACTGGGCGGAGAAGTGGCAGATGGACTTCAACCTGGATAAGTGTGTAGTGATCCATTTTGGCAGATCCAATGGGATGAAGCAGCAGTATAATATGAAGGGTACCATTCTTAGCAGTGTAGAGGATCAGAAGGACCTTGGGGTCCGGGTCCATAGGACTCTTAAATCGGCCTCGCAGGTGGAGGATGCGGTCAAGAAGGCGTACGGCGTACTAGCCTTCATTAATCGAGGGATTGAGTTTAGGAGTCGGGAGATAATGCTGCAGCTTTATAGGACCCTGGTTAGACCCCACTTGGAGTACTGCGCGCAGTTCTGGTCACCTCATTACAGGAAAGATGTTGAAGCCATTGAAAGGGTGCAGAGGAGATTTACAAGGATGTTGCCTGGATTGGGGGGCATGCCTTATGAGGATAGGTTGAGGGAGCTTGGTCTCTTCTCCCTGGAGAGACGAAGGATGAGAGGTGACCTGATAGAGGTTTACAAGATGTTGAGAGGTCTGGATAGGGTAGACTCTCAGAGGCTATTTCCAAGGGCTGAAATGGTTGATACGAGAGGACACAGGTTTAAGGTGCTGGGGGGTAGGTACAGAGGAGATGTCAGGGGTAAGTTTTTCACTCAGAGGGTGGTGGGTGAGTGGAATCGGCTGACGTCGGTGGTGGTGGAGGCAAACTCGTTGGGGTCTTTTAAGAGACTTCTGGATGAGTACATGGGATTTAATGGGATTGAGGGCTATAGAGAGGCCTAGAGGTAGGGATATGATCAGCGCAACTTGTGGGCCGAAGGGCCTGTTTGTGCTGTGGCTTTCTATGTTCTATGTTCTAAGGATATAGATAGGCTGGAAATTTGGGCAAAGAAATGGCAGATGGAGTTCAATCCAGATAAATGCGAAGTGATGCATTTTGGTAGAACTAACGTACGGGGGAGCTATACGATAAATGGCAGAACCATAAAGGGTGTAGATACGCAGAGGGATCTGGGTGTGCAAGTCCACAGATCCTTGAAGGTGACGTCACAGGTGGAGAAGGAGGTGAATAAGGCATATGGCATGCTTGCCTTTATAGGACGGGGCATAGAGTATAAAAGTTGGGGTCTGATGTTGCGGTTGTATAGAATGTTGGTTCGGCCGCATTTGGAATACTGCGCCCAGTTCTGGTCGCCACACTACCAGAAGGACGTGGAGGCTTTAGAGAGAGTGCAGAGGAGGTTTACCAGGATGTTGCCTGGTATGGAAGGGCTTAGTTATGAGGAGAGATTGGGTAAACTGGGGTTGTTCTCACTGGAAAGACGGAGGATGAGGGGTGACCTAATAGAGGTGTATAAAATTATGAAAGGCATAGATAGGGTGAACGGTGGGAAGCTTTTTCCCAGGTCGGTGGTGACGTTCACGAGGGGTCATAGGTTCAAGGTGAGGGGCGGGGGGAGGTTTAACGCGGATATCAGAAGGACGTATTTTACGCAGAGGGTGGTGGGGGCCTGGAATGCGCTGCCGGGCAAGGTGGTGGAGGCGGACACACTGGGAACATTTAAGACTTATCTAGATAGCCACATGAACGGAGTGGGAATGGAGGGATACAAAAGAATGGTCTAGTTTGGACCAGGGAGCGGCGCGGGCTTGGAGGGCCGAAGGGCCTGTTCTTGTGCTGTATTGTTCTTTGTACTCCACACAGACAGTGACCCGAGGCCGGAATTGAACCTGGGTTCTTGGCGCTGTGAGGCAGATGGTGAAATTTGAATTCAATAAAAATCTGGAATTAAAAGTTTAACGATGATCGTGAAACCAGTGTCGATTGTCGTAAAGCAATGGTGGCGGCTGCTGAAGGGAAATAAATTCTCAAACCAGCAAGAGGAGGAAGATAACTCACCATGACCATCTCCTGTGTAACTCTGTCCAACTCGTACATGAAGTTCGTCGAGGCCAGTGGTTGCTGCGAAGAAACATTAAAGGGTAAATACTATTGGATACAAGGAGTAAAGAGATTGCCTCATTCCCTACCCAGCTGCTCAATCTGTGAAAGGAAGTTGTTCCTTTAAATCTTCACCCAATACACGGAATGTACAACAGCCCATTCAGCTTAAAGACTGATCCAACTGCTCCCACTCCCCTGCCTGTAGTCCTGTGAATTGTTCTGCTTCAAGCATTTACGCATAGAAATCATAGAAACCCCACAAAAAGGAGGCCATTCGGCCCATCGAGTCTGCATCGACCACAATCCCACCCAGGCCCCATCCCCGCAATCCCACATATTTACCCCACTAACCCCTCGAACCTACGTATTCTGGGACACTAAAGGGGCAATTTAGCACGGCCACCGCACCTAACCCGCACATCTTTGGACTGCGGGAGGAAACGGGAGCACCCGGAGGAAACCCACGCAGACACGGGGAGAACGTGCTGACTCCGCACGGACAGTGACCCAAGCCGGGAATCGAACCAGAGTCCCTGGCGCTGTGAGGCAGCAGTGCTAACCACTGTGTCGCCGTGCCGCCCCTTGTATATTGAATTCATGGTTACTTATTTATAGTCAGAAACAGCCATATGGCAGTAACAGTCAATTATTTAAGACAGAGATAGATGGGCTCTCGATTGGTAAGGGGATCAAGGGTTATGGGAAAAAAAACCGGGTTCAGCTCCTATATCGAAATTTTCTTCTAAACCTGCTTCTAACACCCTTCCAGATCGTAACTCACTGTGTAGAAAAGAAAATTCTCACCTTCCCCTTGAATTTTTTTTTGTCAATGATCTTAAATCTGGACTTTCTTTATTCATTCAAGGGATGTGGACATCAAGTGTCTAGGCCAGCGTTTAGTGCCAATCCCTAATTGCCCTCCAGGTGGCGGTGGTGAGCTGCTCTGGTTACTGGCCCTCTGGGGACAGTTTCACCTTATCCATCCGGTCAGAACTCCTCCATTTATGACCACCACTGTCCACCTCAACCATCTTTATTCCAATCAATTCCTTTATCTAATTCACATCAATCTTTACGGACAGAAGATGTAAACAGAGGATCTGTAGGATTGGGCTGTCTGTTGCCTGCTCACGGGAAACATAGACAGTTGTCAGCTTTACTTGAGTGTATTCCTGGAGATTTCCTTCCGCAAAGACCATCACAGGCAGTAGGAGGAGGCCATTTGGCCCATCGACTCTGCACCGACAACAATCCCACCCAGGTCCCATTCCCTTAACCCCACATATTTACCCTGCTAATCCCCCCGACACGAAGGGGCAATTTAGCATGGTCAATCCACCTAACCCGCACATCTTTGGAGTGTGGGAGGAAACCGGAGCACCCGGAGGAAACCCACGCAGACACGGGGAGGACGTGCAAACTCCACACAGACAGTGACCCGAGCCGGGAATCGAACCCAGGCCCCTGACGCCGTGAGGCAGCAGTGCTAACCTCTGTGCCAATGTGCCGTCCTTGGACCTACAACACAGGATTTCAAGAACTAATAGTAAGGAGAAACTTTGCAAGTCGGAACCAGCTTTCCCAGAGTAACAATGTTATAAACGGGGGTTCTGTAGAAGGATCGTTGAGATCCAGAACATTAACTTACAGGTGGCATGGTGGCACAGTAGTTAGCACTGCTGCCTCACAGCGCCAGGGACCTGGGTTCGATTCTGGCCTTGGGTGTCTGTATGGAGTCTGCACGTTCTCCCCGTATCTGCGTGGGTTTCCTCTGGGTGCTCCGGTTTCCAGTTAGGTGGACTGGCCATGCTAAATTGCCCCTGAGTGCTCTGAATTAAAGTTAGCGTTTATTTATTAGTCACAAGGAGACTTACGTTAACACTGCAAAGAAGTTACTGTGAAATTCCTCTAGTCGCCACACTGCGCCGCCTGTTCGGGGACACTGAGGGAGAATTTAGCATGACCAATTTACCGAACCAGCACATCTTTCAGACTGTGCGAGGAAACCGGAGCACCCGGAGGAAACCCACGCAGGCACGGGGAGAACATGCAGACTCCACACAGGCAGTGACCCAAGCTGGGAATCGAACCTGGGTCCCTGGCGCTGTGAAGCAGCAGTGCTAACCACTGTGCCGCCAATTTGGGGGATTAGAGGGGTAAATATGTGGAGTTATGGAGATAGGGCCTGGGTGAGATGCTCTGTTGGAGGATCGGTGCAGACATGATGGGCCGAATGGCCTCCTTCTTCACTGCACGGATTTGCTGATTCTATGTGGACTGAGGGGGGCTATAAGGGAAACAAGAGAATACCAATGGCTCCACAAAGGCCATGGTGAGAATGAGCGACGATTCCTGGAGATGTCATCACACGTCACCAATTCACTAAAGATCCTTAGACAACACCTTCCAAACCCACAACCACTTCCATCTAGAAGGACAAGGGCAGCAGATACATGGGAACACCACAAGTTCCCCTCTAAGCCACTCACCATCCTGACTTGGAAATATATTGCCATTCCTACGCAGTCGCTGGGTCAAAATCCTGGAACTCCCACAGCACGTGGACTGCAGCGATTCAAGAAGGCAGCTCACCACCACCTTCTCAAGGGCAACTAGGGATGGGCAATAAATGCTGGCCAGCCAGCGGCACCCATGTCCCACGGATGAATTAAAAAAAAAAAGGCCTAATGCCTCCAACTGCCCCCGCACGCCCACCATTGATCACATGTCCATTCCCATGGCACACCACCCCAGCAGAGCCAATGGGAAAGCAGAAACAAAGAGACTAGGAGTAGGAAGAGGCCATTCGGCCCTTCGAGCCTGCTCCACCATTCATCACAATCATGGCTGATCGTCCAACTCAATAACCTAATCCTGCTTTCTCCCCATAACCGTTGATCCCATTCGCCCCAAGTGCTATATCCAGCCGCCTCTTGAATACATTCAATATTTTGGCATCAACTACTTCCTGTGGTAATGAATTCCACAGACTCACCACTCTTTGGGTGAAGATATGTCTCCTCACCTCCGTCCTAAATGGTCTACCCTGAATCCTCAGACTGTGACCCCTGGTTCTGGACTCCCCCACCATCGAGAACATCCTTCCTGCATCTACCCTGTTAGAATTTTATAAGTCTCTATGAGATCCCCCCTCATCTGTCTGAAATCCAGCGAAAACAATCCTAACCTAGTCAATCTCTCCTCATACATCAGTCCCGTCATCCCTGGAATCAGCCTGGTAAACCTTCACTACTCTCCCTCAAGAGAAACAAAGGACTCCACTACCCAATGGCATGACTCTTGACCATCAACCCAACAGCCTCTCTTATCCCATCTACCATAAAACAAAATAACAAAATGTGAAGCAAGAATGTTTTTGATGCTTGCTGATTGTCCCCCTGGCTCTGCTCACAGTGATAGCCTGGAAGTGCATTGCCAATTCTTGAAGAGACTAGGCCAACCCTGGAAGATTCACAACCCCAGATAAAGGCTGCAGCGTTCCCTGTCCGCGCTCACGTTTAGCGTTGACTGGTTGGGCGGTGGGGCTTTCCTGTGGATGATTGCGTCCGTTATCGCCTCGAAGGGGAGGGTGTCGTCCTTCTGGATGGTGAAGAGCGGGCTGTCCCATCGGTTCCGGGAGTCGGGGGCCTCAAACCGCATCACCAGCGCGTCGAAGCTAAAGGAATCGCAAAGCAGAAAGAAAAGATTACAAACTCAAAAGACCCAGTGTTAAAATCAGGCACCGAGACAGCAGGGAAAGTTGACTGGGAGAGCCTTACAGGATTGCGCAACATTTTGAATTCTTTAAACACAGTAAAAAGCTCCAAAAGGTACTTCACAGGAATGTTGGCTGGAATTCTCTGAGCTCGCTCGCGGCTGGGATTCTCCAGACCCATTGACGTGAATGGAATTTTGGCCGAGTGCCAAATTCTCCATTCTTTTTAAGATTCATTCGTGGGACATGTGCGTCACTGGCTGGCCAGCATTTATTGCCCATCCCTAGTAGCCTGAGGGCACTTGAGAGTCAACCACATTGCTGTGGCTCTGGAGTCACAGGTAGGCCAGACCGGGTAAGGACGGCAGATTTCCTTCCCTCAAGGGCATTAGTGACCCAGATGGGTTTTTCCGACAATCGACAACGGTTTCATGGTCATCAGTAGATTCTTAATTCCAGATTTTTTTTATTGAATTCAAATTCCACCATCTGCCGTGACGGGATTCGAACCCGGGTCCCCAGAACATTCGTGGAGTTTCTGGATTAATAGTCTAGCAACAATACCACTAGGCCATCCGCCTCCCCCTTGACAGGCCTAGAAGAAGAGGGCTTGGGGGAGCCTTGCATCAAGCATCAAGTCCCGTTGGGCCGAATGGTCTGTGCTGTATGAGGTTGCGTTTGCGGCCAATGCCAAGCGCAGTTTTACTCCGGGACCTCATTGTTAGTGGTGGAGTCTCTAACTTTACTGATTGGCCTCTTCGTTAGTGCAAAATAATCACAACAATTTAACCAGGACACACGATGGCAGTAGGACAATAAAATCAGGTACTGCCAGCTCAGAACCTGCTCTGTGGTGAGGCTCACAGTCTATTCGATGCTGCATAGACACAGGCAATGAATGGGGATGGGGTACGCGAATATCCAGGGCAACATCTTAAAGTGAATAATTCCAAGTCCCTGTTTCATCGAGGGTCCCATTGTTAACAATCTGCACAATGTCATTGTTAAGTTTCCATCTAAAGCTTTTTGGCAGGTTGGGGCTGAGTGAATCAAAGAATTCCTACAGTGCAGGAGGAGGCCATTCGGCCCATTGAGTCTGCACCGACTCTCTGACAGAGCAACCTACCCAGGGACTAACCCCGTAACCCCATGGATTTACCCCGCTAATACCCCTAAACCCACACATTTTGGGATACTAAGGGACAATTTAGCATGGCCAATCCACCTATCCTGCACATCTTTGGAGTGTGGGATGAAACCGGAGCATCCAGAAGAAACCCACGCAGACACGGGGAGAATGTGCAAGCTCCACACAGTCACCCAAGGCCAGAATCGAACCTGGGTCCCTGGTGCTGAGAGGTAGCAGTGCTAACCCGGTGTCACCCTCATGATGTCACTGGTTTTCTGCGCAGACGGGTATTGGTGGCCATTTTGTGTTGGCGGGTGACACAGTGAAAATCCTACGGTGCCCATGACTGAGAAACATAAAATGGAGGGTGTCAAACTTCTAAACCCATCCTTAGGATCTGAGTGGGCCATAACTAATGGTTTTATTAAAATCCACAGCAGATTAGGATCCCCTTATTCATCAGTTTATGGATTTTATCTTTAATTATATGGGGAGAAGTAACAGATTTTAAAATCAGACTCTCCTGTTCACACAGGCTGTAGACAGTTGAAAAAAAATTAAATGATTATCACAGAATCACTGAAGAGGTTCTTTGGCCCATCAAGTCCAAACCGTCACCACCCTCTGTGTAAAATAGTTTTCCCTCACATTCCCCCAAACCACCTGCCCCTCAACCTGAACTTGTGCCTCCTCATGATTGACCTTCAACTAAGGGGAACAGTTGCCCCTTATCCACTCTGTCCCTCATAATCTTGAACACCTCGATCAGGTCGCTCCTCAGTCTTCTCTACTCCAACAAAAACAACCCCAGCCTATCCAACCTCTTTTCATAACTCAAACACTCCATCCCAGGCAGCATCCCGGTGAATCTCCTCCGCACCCCCTCCAGTGCAATCATATCCTTCCTATAATGCGGCGACCAGAACTGCACACAGTGCTCCAGCTGTGGCCTCACCAAAGTTCTATATAACTCCAACATGACTTCATTGCTTTTTATGCTTCATTGGTTCTTATTATTGGATGGCACGGTGGCACAGTATTAGCACGGCTACCTCACAGCGCCAGGGACCCGGGCTCGATTCCTGGCTTGGGTCACTGTCTGTGTGGAGTTTGCACATTCTCCCCGTGTCTGCCTGGGTTTCCTCTGGGTGCTCCGGTTTCCTCCCACAGTCCAAAGATGTGTGGGTTAGGTTGATTGGCCATGATAAATTGTCCTTTAGTGTCAGGGGTATTAGTGGGGTAATTGTGTGGAGTCACGGGGATGGGGCCTGGGTGGGATTGTGGTCGGTGCAGACTTGATGGGCCGATTGGCCTCCTTCTGCACTGTAGGGATTCAATGATTAAACACAGGGTGGGATAAGGCCAGGAACCATGAGTGTTCTTATTTGCCTTTGAAGGAGTTTTCAGTGGGTTACTGCACAGAAAGTAGCAGCGTAACCTGACCCCATCCAACCCGGTCACTGTCAAGTGTGGAACAGCCATAACAGAATAGTTTAAATTAGACTTGGGGACTTTTCAGGCCTTGAATGAAGTCCTGGGTGGACACTCCACCCCAAAACGGAGATAAGCCAGTCGGAGTGTGAGCAAGCACATGCATGACTCAGTGTGGGGGTCAAAGAGCAAAGAACAGTACAGCACAGGAAACAGGCCCTTCGGCCCTCCAAGCCTGTGCCGCTCCTTGGTCCAACTAGACCAATCGTTTGTATCCCTCCATTCCCAGGCTGCTCATGTGACTATCCAGGTAAGTCTTAAACGATGTCAGCGTGCCTGCCTCCACCACCCTACTTGGCAGCGCATTCCAGGCCCCCACCACCCTCTGTGTAAAAAACGTCCCTCTGATGTCTGAGTTATACTTCGCCCCTCTCAGCTTGAGCCCGTGACCCCTCGTGATCGTCACTTCCGACCTGGGAAAAAGCTTCCCACTGTTCACCCTATCTATACCCTTCATAATCTTGTATACCTCTATTAGATCTCCCCTCATTCTCCGTCTTTCCAAGGAGAACAACCCCAGTCTACCCAATCTCTCCTCATAGCTAAGACCCTCCATACCAGGCAACATCCTCGTAAACCTTCTCTGCACTCTCTCCAATGTCGGTATAGCTCAGTTGGTTGGATGGATGGTCTGTGATGCTGAGCGATGCCAACAGTGCGGGTTCAAATCCCATTCCGGCTGAAGTTATTCATGGCGCCTTCTCAACCTTGCCGGAGGTGTGGCAAACCTAAGGTTAAATCACTCTCTCTCCAAGTTCCTCTGGGACTACGGCAACAGTTCATTATTTTTTTGCATGGCTCAGAGGACACCAGGAGTAGTACCTAGCAACCAAGAACTATTATCTACAACAGCCATAATTCTAACATCCCAAGTGAAGCACTGTCAGAACTGTCACCTCACAATATGCTTAAAATTGGAACACAATTAATCCAGCAACACAGCAATGTGTGGGGGAAAGAGTCTCCATGAGTAAAATACTGTAGTTTCCCAGCTGAGACCATCACACCGGCAGATGTCGGAAAGACGCTGGACTGGACAATGCAGCTGTAACATTGGAGAGATGGAGGAAGGTGGGCGGCACGGTGGCACAGTGGTTAGCACTGCTGCCTCACATCACCAGGGACCCGGGTTCGATTCCCGGCCTGGGTCACTGTCTGTGCAGAGTTTGCACGTTCTCCCCATGTCTGCGTGGGTTTCCTCCGGGTGCTCCGGTTTCCTCCCACCGTCCGAAAGACATGCTGGTTAGGTGCATTGGCCATGATAAATTGACCCTCAGTGTACCCGAACAGGAGTGTGGTGACGAGGGGATTTTCACAGTCACTTCATTGCAGTGTTAATGTAAGCCGACTTGTGACACTAATAAATAAGCTTAAACTCACACTTCCTGCGAGTATCGCTCTTCCGGCGCTCTCTGCTGGTTCCACGATGAACAGACGTCGACAGCAGTATCACAGTGAATCTGGAGACAAACAAAGTCACCGCTTAAAACCAAGAATCCAATCACACCCTCAACAGAAGGCACCTGAAGAAACCACTTCAACTCCCATCAAAAGCAATATACTGCAGACACTGAAAATGAGAGAGCGGGGAGAGAGAGCGGGGAGAGAGAGCGGGGAGAGAGAGCGGGGAGAGAGAGCGGGGAGAGAGAGCGGGGAGAGAGAGCGGGGAGAGAGAGCGGGGAGAGAGAGCGGGGAGAGAGAGCGGGGAGAGAGAGCGGGGAGAGAGAGCGGGGAGAGAGAGCGGGGAGAGAGAGCGGGGAGAGAGAGCGGGGAGAGAGAGCGGGGAGAGAGAGCGGGGAGAGAGAGCGGGGAGAGAGATGGGGGGAGAGAGATGGGGGGGAGAGAGGGCTCAGAGAGAGAGGAAACTGAGTGTCTCGCACAGCCACTTCAGAGGGCATTTGAGAGTCAACCACATTGCTGTGGCTCTGGACTCACATGTAGGCCAGACCGGGTAAGGACGGCAGATTTCCTTCCCTAAAAGGACATTAGGGAAGGAAAGAAACAAAAGAACCAGATGGGTTTTTCCAATAATCGACAATGGTTTCATGGTCATCAGTAGATTCTTAAATCCAAATATTTTTTATTGAAATTAAATTCCACCATCTGCCGTGGCGGGATTCGAACCCGGGTCCCCAGAATAGTTAGCTGAGTTTCTGGATTAATAGATGATACCACGAGGGCATCCGAAATCTGAACTCAAGGATATAAGGAAATAACCTGTGCTGACTTTTCAATGAGTACTGAGGCAGCACTTCACGCTGGGAGGCAATGTTCCCTGCTATTTTCTTCGCTGCGTGCGGCCTGTTCTTGCATTGTATTGATTGCATTGTATTTAAGATTGTTGTATGGCTGCACATCTCAAGAGGAACCTGCAACCTGTGTGTTGCACAATGGAGTTTCACAGAATCCCTACAGTGCAGAAGGACGCCATTCGGCCCATCGAGTCTGCACCGACCACAATCCCACCCAGGCCCTATCCCCATAACCCCATGCATTTACCCTAGCTAGTTCCCCTGACACTAAGGGGCAATTTAGTCATGGCCAATCCACCTAACCCGCACGTCTTTGGATTGTCGGAGGAAACCGGAGCACCCGGAGGAAACCCCACACAGACACGGGGAGAACGTGCAAACTCCACACAGACAGTGACCCGAGGCCGGGAATCAAACCCGGGTCCCTGGCGCTGTGAGGCAGCAATGCTAACCACTGTGCCGCCCCAGTTTGTTCCAGATGCCGTGTATGTGCAGAGCTTAAGAGAGTGGAATGTTTGGGTGGGGAGGGGGGGGCAGGTTATTTCAGATGAGATATTAAAATTGAGGACTCGTTCGCCTGTTAGGATAAATATAATAAAATTCCATGGCACTGCTTGATTGGAAGGAGAGAGGAGTTCTTCCAGGGCCTTGGCCAACATTTATTCCGCAAACACCACCAGCAATAGCAGAACCGTTTTGGTTCTGGGACCTTGCTGTCCACAAATTGGTTGCTACGTGATGGTAGTGACAACATTCGAAACCATGTGGAGCTCTTTGGCGTATCTTGTGGATGGGAGCGGTTTTAAATTAATTAGAACGTGTTTCTTCTTTCTATACAGGGATTGGACATGACAAATAAGGAGGGAGGGAAAGAAAAGGATTTTTAAAAAATGTGACACTTCTTAAAGGATTTTGCCGGAACTATTAGTCATTCCATTTAGTTACTGAATACAATGAAGATATGTCAGATAAAAAAAGAACTGGAAACTTTGAATGCAATTAACTCCAATTTACATTTGTATATCAAACTATGATGTGGAGATGCCGGCGTTGGACTGGGGTGGGCACAGTAAGAAGTCTCACAACGCCAGGTTAAAGTCCAACAGGTTTATTTGGTAGCATGAGCTTTCGGAGTGCTGCTCCTTCATCAGGTGAGTCCTCCGAAAGCTTGTGCTACCAAATAAACCTATTGGACTTTAACCTGGTGTTGTGAGACTACTTACTATATCAAACTAGTCTAATTTCCTAGCATGGTGTGGTCAATTTAGAGGGGGGCACAGTAAGAAGTCTCACAACACCAGGTTAAAGTCCAATAGGTTTATTTGGAATCACGAGCTTTCGGAGTGTCGCCCCTTCATCAGGTTTAGAGGGGGAAAGGACTCGAATCTATGAGGGTCTTGGATTCCACAGGACCTGAGTTAACAGCTGGGCAATAACAAATCAATATATCCTACAATCTCTCTCTTTCGATACCAAAAAAAGGGTGCGAATGGCCACTTACCAGACAGTGTGGAGTCTGTGCATGTTTTACCAGACAGTAAAGCTCGTATCTGTAACCTATATTTAAAAAGAGCAACAGTCATAGAGATGCACACTGTGGGAACAAAATTAGACCCAGTGAGTCAACATGTTCACATCTTCAGAGGAAATGTTACGCGAAATGTCACTTTAGTCTGGGCTCTTGATTAACGGGCTTCATTATCAGCTCAGCTGCTAATTTACTGCAGGATTCCATCTATCTGACTCATCAGTTAGGACAAGTTAAATTTGCGGCTTCTTCACAAACATGATTTGAGTGTTGCTCCTGTGCCAATTGCAACTCCCCCTCCCTCATTACCCCATTCTATCCAATTGGCAGGTTGTCTCCCACCTTGTATTAAGGACCACAGAGAGGCAGAGCCAGCCAGTTATAGATTTCTCTCACTAATTTTTACAGATGCACCATAGAAAGCATCCTTTCTGGCTGTATCACAGCTTGGTATGGCTCCTGCTCTGCCCAAGACCGCAAGAAACCACAAAAGGTCGTGAATGTAGCCCAATCCATCGCGCAAACCAGCCTCCCATCCATTGACTCTGTCTACACTTCCCGCTGCCTTGGAAAAACAGCCAGCATGATCAAGGACCCCACGCACCCCGGACATTCTCTCTTCCACCTTCTTCCGTTGGGAAAAAGATACAAAAGTCTGAGGTCACATACACTTGGGTCACTGTGTGTGGAGTCGTCATGTTCTCCCAGTGGGTTTCCTCCCTCAGTCCGTGATTCTATGATTCACATTGCCGTGGCTCTGAAGTCTGAACCGACTCAAGAACAGCTTCTCCCCTGCTGCCATCAGACTTTTGAATGGACCTACCTCAGATTAAATTGATCTTTCTCTATCAATAACACTACATTCTGCACCCTCTCCTTTCCTTTATATACTCTACATACGGTATGCTTTGTCTATATAGTGCGCAAGAACAATTCTTTTCACTGTATCCCAATACGTGTGAGAATGATAAATCAAATCAAAATATCACCTCAAAAGAACTGAAAACAGGATTGAGGATATAAACACACATGCACTAAATTAGGCACAGCCTCTCTCTCTCCCCCCTTTTGTAGGACTCAATAGCAATCGAATTCTTGCACTGGGGCAGGTTCAGTCCAGTAACATCTGGGCAGTCCAACTCAATTATGAATTCTGAGGGTTACTTTCTGATTTTCAGAGGCTCCTTTTGTATCCTTAATATCTCCTTTTTTAGGTGCTGCAGCCAACATTGTAACATTACCTTGTGTGTTTTTTGAAAGAATCGTGGGTGAGTTTCCCCTCAACGTCTCGGTCAATTATATCCCCCAATCACTGAAGCAGATTATTCAGTCAGTATTGCAATGCTGTTTGCAGAACCTTGTTGCTCCCCCTGCTCTTCTCTGAATAGTGATGTGGGATATTCTACATCCACCTACGGTGACAGTTTAATATCTGCTTATTTAAAGAGGGATGTAAATGCATTGGAAGCAGTTCAGAGGTTTTCTAGACTAATACCTGGAACAGGCAGGTTTGCCTTATGAGGACAGGGTGGAGAGGTTAGGCTTGTACCTGCTGGAGTTTGGAGGAGTGAGAGGCCATTCGATTGAAATGTTCAAGATCCTGAGGGGTATTGACAGGGTGGATGTGGAGAGGATGTTCCCTCTTGCAAGATAATCTAGGAGTCACTGTTTAAAAATAAGACTAAATGTTTCCCCTTGTGGGGCAATCTAGAACAAGGTCACAGGTATAGGTTGAGAGGCGGTAGATTTAAAACTGAGATGAGGAGGAACTACTTCTCGCAGAGGGTGGTGAATTTGTGGAACTCGCTGCCCCAGAGCGCGGTGGAGTCTGAATCATTGAATCGTTTCAAGAAGGAGATAGATATATTTCTGATAAAAAGAGGGATAAGGGGATATGGGGAAGAGGTGGGGAGGTGGATTTGAGATTAGGGAGAGATTAGAGGGCGGCACGGTAGCACAGTGGTTAGCACTGCTGCTTCACAGCTCCAGGGACCTGGGTTCGATTCCCGGCTTGGGTCACTGTCTGCGTGGAGTTTGCACATTCTCCTCGTGTCTGCGTGGGTTTACTCCGGGTGCTCCGGTTTCCTCCCACAGTCCAAAGATGTGCGGGTTAGGTTGATTGGCCATGCTAAAATTGCCCCTTAGTGTCCTGAGATGCGTAGATTAGAGGGATTAGCGGGTAAAATATGTAGGGATATGGGGGTAGGGCCTGGGTGGGATTGTGGTCGGTGCAGACTCGATGGGCCAAATGGCCTCTTTCTGCACTGTAGGGTTTCTATGATTCGATGATCAGCTATGATCTGATTGAATGGCGGAGCAGGCTCGAAGGGCTGAATTTACCTACTTCTGCTCCTAATTCCTACGTTCCTATGATGTACATCTAAGACAGTTTTTCTCTCTCAGCAGGTCGTGAGTCTTTGGAACTTTCTTCCTCAAAAGCAGGTGGAAGCAGAATCTTTGAATATTTTTAAGGCAGAGCGAGATAGAGTTTTGAGAAGCAAGAGGATGAAAGGTTATCGGGGGTAGGTGGGAAATACAATGAGGTTACAATCAGTCATGATCCGAGTGAATGGGGGAGCAGGCTCAAGGGGCTGAGTGGCTTACTCCTGCTCCCAATTTGTACATTCATCCAGAAGACATGCCCCCCGACAGAGCAGCACTTCCTCAGTAGAGTCATAGAGCTTTACAGCATGGAAACAGGCCCTTCGGCCCAACTTGTCCATGCTGCCCTTTTTTTTTTAAACCCCTAAACTAATCCCAATTGCCCGCATTTGGCCCATATCCCTCTATACCCATCGTACCCATGTAACTGTCTAAATGCTTTATAGATGCTTTATAAATGCTTTACGGTACTGCAATATCAGCCTTGATTTTGTGCTCAGATTTCTGGAGTGGAACTTGAACTCAAAGGAGGGAATTGTCCTGTCTGGCAGGCCACAGGAATTGTAACAGGGGTGGGGGGTGTTTACACTATATATCATAAAACAATCCAATTAAATACAGGGCGATGGTGAGGCCACACCTCGAGTATTGTGTAGTTTTGGTGTCATTATCTGAGGAAGGATGTCGTTGCTATAGAGGGAGTACAGCGAAGGTTTACCAGACTGATTCCTGGGTTGGCAGGTCTGCCATATGAGGAGAGATCAAGTGGGTTAGGATTGTATTCACTGGAGTTTAGAAGAGCGAGAGGGGATCTCATAGAAACTTATAAAATTCTAACAGGGTTAGACAGGATGGATTCCGAAAGAATGTCCCCAATGGTGCGGGAGTCCAGAACTAGGGGTCATAGTTTGAGGATAAGGGGTAAACCTATTAGGACTGAGGGGAAGAGAAATTTCTTCACCCAGAGGGTGGTGAATGTGTGGAATTCACTACCACAGGATGTAGCTGAGGCCAAAACGTTGTGTGATTTCAAGAAGAAATTAGATATAGCTCTTGGGGCTAAAGGGATCAAGGGATATGCGGGGGATGGGGGGGGGGGGGGGGGATCAGGATATTGAATTCGATGATCAGCCATGATCAAAATGAATGGCGGAGCAGGCTCAAAGATCCAATCGGCCTACTCCTGCTTCTAGTTTCTATCTCACTGCCATTAATATGTTCAGGTAGTCATCCAGGATCCTATTCAAGACCATGCCCCTTGATCAGGATATTTGCTATTTGATGGTGAATGTTCCACTTTGGGCCCCTTTCCCCACACACGCTGGCACTGAGCCAGCAGATGGCCCACTGCCGTGTTGAAGCAGCAGCAGGACAGTCCAGGGACCTGACAGTCTCGGATTTACCTTCCATTCTCAAAGCAGGTAACCCACTGATCCTCAATCTCTCCCAGGCAGTTGACAGCAGAAACACAGACAGAGGGGTGAGGTGGAGTGAGGTGTGCTTGTGGCAGATGGGACAGACGATTGTAGCACTCCACACCATTCCCATAGCATTGTTCAGCAAATTAAATAAATTAGGAACACATCCATACATCAAAGAATCAGATTAATAAATTACTACAGTTGTACCTTTGATGTAATTTAGGGAATCCAATATTACTACATCTTCCTTATTGATTTTCCTGGAGAAGAAAGATGATAAGAACATAAATATTGTTTAGGACGTTCATTGTTATTTGGTACATTATTTTGAATTCCACTTAACCAATGCCAACCTAAAAAACATTCAGGAAATAAGTTTGCTCAAACTCCTTTTCTCCCCTTCCATCTCCAGTCAATCTTCAAGTCATGAAACCATAGTCGATTGGTGGAAAAATCTAACTGATTCACTAATGCCCTTTAGGGAAGGAAATCTGCCATCCTTACCTGGTCTGGCCTACATGTGACTCCAGATCCACAGCAATGTGGTTGACTCCCAACTGCCCTTGCGCAACTAGGGATGGGCAATAAATGCTGCAAGAAGTTTAACAACACCAGGTTAAAGTCCAACAGATTTATTTGGTAGCAAAAGCCACACAAGCTTTCGGAGCTCCAAGCCCCCTCTTCAGGTGAGTGGGAATTCTGTTCACAAACAGGGCATATAAACATGTGCCCTGTTTGTGAACAGAATTCCCACTCACCTGAAGAAGGGGCTTGGAGCTCCGAAAGCTTGTGTGGCTTTTGCTACCAAATAAACCTGTTGGACTTTAACCTGGTGTTGTTAAACTTCTTACTGTGTTTACCCCAGTCCAATGCTGACATCTCCACATCAATAAATGCTGGCCAGCCGGCGACGCCCATGCCCCACAACTGAATATCAAAAAGTCATGTGTGTCGCACACAGCAGGTTTGAGGGTGGGAGGGGGGAAATACAAACCCAATTTTAATTAATACTTGCCCCATTTCATTGTTTATCTGGTTCAAGCAAGAGTGAGGCATCCAACAACAGCAACACAGTAGGACAACTTGCTTTCAGAACTTAAGAGCAGCCTCGCCCTAACCAATCGCAGAAAGCTCTCCAAGGCTGGTAGAACTGTCTCTCTACCACAGTGCATGGGGCATGGCAGCGCGTGGCTAAAACAAAAAACTATTCTCCATTCACGAAGGCAAATGATTGAATGCTGCCGTCATACACAGACAGGAGTAATGTTCTTTGGCTGTTATAGAGGAGACAGTTATGAGCACAACTACTGAGAAGTTTGTCTCCATTAGTCAGACCGAATCAATCACCAGAAAGAACCATTTAACCTTTAAAGGGAATAATGGGTTATGAACACTACAATCAAACTCCAAGCCTGGGAGGTGCATTAGATTACATCCTTGTTCCCATGTTCTTTTTGAAACTAGTTCAGAATGGAGGTGGAAGGAGGACAATCGCTGATTTATTTATTTTTGGTTAGGGGTAGAGCAGGTCGGGTGATCTGAGCCACATTGTCATTAGCAGACACTAGCATTTCCAGGAAATCTCCCAGATCTTCTTGTAACTTGGCTTGCGGTTGGATCTATAGGTGCAATTCCAGAGGCATGCAAACCCATTGAGTTGGGAAAGGACAAAAAACTGGAAGAGGGAAAGGGAGCAAAGGGAAAATATAACCTTGGATTATCCTGAAAGTTTCCTTCCTTTGTCACATAAGCTCCATCGCTGATTACAGAGCAGAGCAAAAGAACAAGACTGCGAACTATACAGATGTGCAGGTTAGGTTGAGTGGCCAAGATAAATTGCTCCTTAGTGTCAGGGGGACTAGCTAGGGTAAATGCCTGGGGTTATGGAGATACGGCCTGGGTGGGATTGCAGCCGGTGCAGACTCGATGGGCTGAATGGCCTCCTTCTGCACTGTATGGATTCTATGAACTATACCTCATATAATAGGAGCAACATGTTTGGTAAATTAGTGACAATAATCTGATGTGGCATTGCCTTGAAGCAAAAGAGGCACAGATTTTGCAAGGCCTGAGGAGTATTTTATTTGGTCAGTGGGGAGGCAGGGGTTTTGGTGGGGAGACAGTGGTATAATGGCAATGTCACTGGCCAAGAATCCAGAGGCCCAGACTAAAGTTCCTTGGACATGGGGTTCAAATCCTACCGTGGTGGGATTTAAATTCAATTAATAAAATCTGGAATTAAAAGCTAATCTCCATGAAACCATTGTCAATTGGCGGAGAAACCCATCTGGTTCACTGATGTCCTTTAGGGAAAGAAATCTGCCGTCCTTACCTGGTCTGGCCTACTTGTGACTCCAGACCCACAGCAATGTGGTTGACTATTAAATGCCCTCTGAAATTCCCTAACAAGCCACTCAAATCAAGGGCAATTAGACATGTCCACATCCCATATAAAAAATAGTTAAAACTTCTGTTTTGAACTGGAGAAGATTTTACTTTGTTGAAAACCTGGCTACTTTACTTACCTTAGGATTTTTGAGTGAACACAGAGAGTAAATTATTTTCATTCATTTGTGGGACATGGGCGTCGCTGGCTGGCCATCATTTATTGCCCATCCCTAGTTGCCTGAGGACAGTTGAGGGTCAACCACATTGTTGTAGCTTTGGAGTCACATATAGGCCAGACCAGGTAAGCACGGCAGATTTCCTTCTCTGAAGGACATTAGTGAACCAGATGGGGTTTTCCAACAATCGACAATGGTTTCACGGTCAATCAATAGATTCTAAATTCCAGACATGTTTTATTGAATTCAAATTCCACCAGCTGCCGTGGCGGGATTCGAACCCGGGTCCCCAGAACATGAGCTGAGTTTCTGCGAATGGTCTTTCCTGGTGCAGTGACTGTAGTGGCTATATGGGGGGGCTGGGCTTTATTGATGTGTTACTACCATTCGAGCCTCAAAACACAATACTCTGCAGTTTTAGATGAGTCTTTGAGAAAACATTTCAAAAACGATTGATAGATTTTTGCACCTCGAGTGAAGAATGTAAGTGATGAGATGCACTGATCTCTGCAGAGGCAATACAAGGAAGAGCAGACAATGTCAAGTCATGGCAAGGAAATACAGAAATCAGGTTTATAGCAGGAGATACATAGAATCATAGAATCCGTATAGTGCAGAAGGAGGCCATTCGGCTCCTCGAGTCTACACCGACTCTCCACATGAGCTTCTTACCCAGGACCTATCCACGTAACCTCACGTATTTACCCTGCTAATCCCCCTAACCTACACATCCTGGAACACTAAGTGGCAATTTAGCACTGCCAATCCACCTAACCTGCACATCTTTGGATTGCGGGAGGAAACTGGAGCATCCAGAGTAAACCCACGCAGACGGGACGGCACGGTAGCACAGTGGTTAGCACTGCTGCTTCACAGCTTCAGGGACCTGGGTTCGATTCTCGGCTTGGGTCACTCTCTGTGTGAGTTTGCACATTCTCCTCGTGTCTGCGTGGGTTTCCTCCGGGTGCTCCGGTTTCTTCCCACAGTCCAAAGAGGTGCGGGTTAGGTTGATTGGCCAGGCTAAAATTGCCTCTTAGTGTTCTGAGATGCATAGGTTAGAGGGATTAGCGGGTAAATATGTAGGGATATGGGGGTAGGGCTTGGGTGGCATTGTGGTCGGTGCAGACTCGATGGGCCAAATGGCCTCTTTGTGCACTGTAGGGTTTCTATGATTCTTTGACGTGGGGAGAATGTGCAAACTCCACACGGTCAGTCATCCAGGGCTGGAATTGAACCCGGGTTCGTGGCACTGTGAGGCAGCAGTGCTAACATGCATGGGCTGCATATGCATGAGAAGCAGTTCAGAGAAGGTTTACCAGACTAATACCTGGAATGGGTGGGTTGTCTAATGAGGAGAGGTTGGACAGGCCAGGCTTGTACCCATTGGAGTTTAGAAGAGTAAGTGGCGACTTTAACTGAAACATGCAAGATCCTGAGGGATCTTGACAGGGTGAATGTGGAAAGGAGGTTACTTCCTGTGGGAAAATCTAGAACTAGGGGTCACTGCTTAAAATGGAGGGGAGGCAATACTTGTTCTCTCAGAAGGGTCATGAGTCTTTGGAACTCTCTTCCAGAAAAGGCAGTGGTAGTAGAGTATTTGAATATTTTTAAGGCAGAGGGTGACAGATTATCGGGGTAGGCAGGTTACTACTAGCCATGAGCTTATTAAATGGTAGAGCAGGCTTGAGGGGCTGAATGGCCTCTTCCTGCTCTTTGTTCACATGTTTATAATACTTACATGTGAAGAAATGGCAAAAGATCACAGAATTCACATCGTGGCAAAGCTATTGATTGGACTGCAGTAAAAACCAAACAAGGGAAGCTGCTGCCAGTCAAGATACAAATAGCAAAAATGTAAAAGCACAAGCTGGTTGAAAAATGTATAGGTTAGGTGGAGTTATCTGGAATTACGAATCTACTGATGACCATGAAACCATTGTCAATTGTTATAAAAACCCATCTGGTTCACTAATGTCCTTTAGGGAAGAAAATCTGCCGTCCTTACCCGGTCTGGCCCACATGTGACTCCAGAGCCGCAGCAATGTGGTTGACTCTTAAATGCCCTCTGAAAAACACTCAACTCATTAGGGCAGCATTGTGGCACAGTGGTTAGCACTGCTGCCTCACACACCAGGGACCCGGGTTTGATTCCTGGCTTGGGTCGCCGTCTGTGTGAAGTTTGCACGTTCTCCTCGTGTCTGCGTGGGTTTCCTCCCACAGTCCGAAAGACGTGCTGGTTCAGTGCATTTGCCGTGCTAAATTCTCCCTCGGTGTACCCGAATAGGCGCTGGAGTGTGGCGACTAGGGGATTTTCACAGTAACTTCACTGCAGTGTTAACGTAAGCCTACTTGTACACTAAACAAACTTTAAACCCTCCAAGGGCAACTAGGGATGGGCAATAAATGCTGGTCAGCCAGCGACACCCATGAAAGGATTTTAAAAATGCACAGGGTTGGGGGATAGGGTGACCCTGGGTAAGGTCCTTTTTCAGAGGATCTGTGTGGACACGATGCATCAAATGGCTTCCTTCTGCACTGTAGAGAATTTATGGCAGTTTTTTCCAAAAACAAGCTGCAGTCACATGCTAACCTTTCCACTTCTGCTTTCAGGGTTCCTCGCAGTTCCTTCTCTTTCTGAGAATCTAGAATACAAAAAGTGATCAATAATTCACGATGTTTGGTCGCTTTTCTGTCTATCTAAATTCCAGGTGAGTGCCAAGCAGACTCAAATTATTATGTTCTTTCACGAGATAGGCAAAACCTTTACAAAAAAAACCATTAAACAGAATTGTTTTATTTCCCCCTCCCCCTAGTGCATTGTTACGCACAAAACATCGAACATGATAAATGTTTGCATCAGGAAAGGTACCACCGGATCCCAAAATGGGATTTGGGGGAGCATTGGGTGGCACAGTGGTTAGAACTGATGCCTCACAGCGCCAAGGATCCGATTTCCGGCTTGGGTGACTGTCTGTGCATGTTCTCCCCCGTGTCTGCGTGGGTTTCCTCCGGGTGCTCCGGTTTCCCCCCACAGTCCGAAAGACGTGCTGGTTAGGGTGCATTGGCCGTGCTAAATTCTCCCTCAGTGTAACCCGAAGTGTGGCAACTAGGGGAGTTCCACTTCATTTCAGTGTTAATGTAAGCCTACTTGTGACACTAATAAATAAAGTTAAACTGTTGTCGTTGCTACTTTCTTTACTTTGACAGGGTCCGTTCAAATTCTCTCCAACTTATTTCCTTTTCGCAGGAAGGATATGCACAGTTTCGATAACCACGCTTTTGGCACCTCTTTAGGGTTGGTGCATGGACATTATTTCTCTGGGACGGTTCAGTGGTCACGTCCTCCTGAGGATCTGGTGTCACAGTCTATGAATCCACATGATTACACACTATTTGTGGGTTAATAAGAAAACCGAGCCACTTGAGAGCTTATTCTGGCTCTTTCGTGTTTCACATGTCTATAATGGCAATAAGGCTTGTAGTGCTCAGGAATACAGCAACAGGAGGTTGTGACTTACCCATGTGTTAAAAAAAGGCATCAGATGGAAAATGGAAGACTCAAATTGTATTAATAAAACTACTCTTACTTCTCACACGGACTTTCAAAACCAGCAGAAATTGTCTTTCTCATTTCACAAAGCCCTTCAGAATTTTAAAAACATCTCTTGTAGCTCCTCTCTTGCATCAGTGGAAATCTCAGTACCGTTCCTCATAACTAGTTTATCAACACTGCCATCATCCCAGTACATCGTACTCTTTCTAATGTACAATAAGCACAGAAAATGCTGGAGAAACTCAGCACCATCTGCCAGACCTGCTGAGTTTTTGCTCGTTTGTGGAGAGAGAGACTCAGATTGTGGGTGGCACAGTGGTTAGCGCTGCTGCCTCACAGTGCCAGGGACCCGGGTTCGATTCCGGCCTCGGGTCGCTGTCTGTGTGGAGTTTGCACATTCTCCCAGTGTCTGCGTGGGTTTCCTCTGGGTGCTCCGGTTTCCTCCCACACTCCAAAGATGTGTGGGTTAGGTGGATTGGCCGTGCTAAATCGACCCTCAATGTACCAGAACAGGCGCTGGAGTGTGGCAGCTTGGGGATTACCAGGGTAAAGATGTGGGGATACGGGAATAGGGCCTGGGTGGGATTGTGATCGGTGCAGACTTGATGGCCTCATTCTGCACTGTAGGGATTGTATGCATGAGTTAATGGAACCTTCCCAAATCTAGGAATTTTGGACAATTAAAACCAATGCATCATCCATCACATTGGCCACTTATTTCGAGACCTTACGGTGAAGTTCATCCAGAGCCGGGGATTTGTCAGCCCGCAGACCCAACAATTTGCTTGATACCGTGTCAAGGTAATGCCCAGACAGGGACTGGAACCCTGGATCCTCAGATTAAAAGGCAGATGCTCACCTGACTGAGCTAGCCGGTCACTAAACGTTACTGGACTCAAGTCATTAACTCATTTCCCTCTGCGCAGATTCTGCCAGAGCTGCTGAGGTTTCCAGCATGTTACTTCAGATCTCCAACATTTGCAGTGTTTTGCTTTTACACAGGAACAAAAATGACCTTAACGTTAATGAGTGCAGAGTGTATAGTGCCTCCCAACAAGCCACAAGGGCTGAACACTGAAGCTCCTGCATAGAAGAGTCAAATCCCCAGGTTGAGCGAGAAAACTTTGGGCCCTTCACTTTGAAAGAAATCATTATCTTCCTGCGAATGGTTCCAGCTCTACTTGCCCAACTGACTGAATCTGAGGGGGCCTGAAAACCATCTGAAATCTCTCATTACCTCATTTCGAATTCTAAAATGCACACCATTCTCTCAGAAGCATTTCTTTCAAAGCCACGAGGAATTGCTGTCAAAGCTGCAGCTCCGACAAACTTCTAAACTCCCCAGTGTCGAGCCCACACCAACTTTCCACTTCACACGTTTTAGCCTGGCTAACGGTCCAGTAGCCTGGCTAACGGTCTATAAACCGGTGGCTGACAGCTTCCCCTTCTTTGCCACACTTGCCTTGCAGCTTTCTCAGGTGTCAGCCAGGGCGGCTCTGAGTCAATAGGTGGTGGGTTCAATGTCCCAGCTCCAGAGACTCGCTCACTGAAGATCTTGGCTGGCACGCCAGTGAGGTGCCACCTTCTGGGATCAGTACCAAACCAAGGTCCCCTCTGCCGTCTCAGCCAGATGCACAAAAGGATTTGTGCTGCTATTGGCTTGAAAAAAAAAGAGTGGGGAAATTTTCTCTGACGTCCCGATCGATATTTATCATCAACCAACGTGACTAAAGCAGAGGTTAGACTGAACAGGTTCCGTGCTGGAGACAGACCCAGCAGCAACAACCTCTTCTGTCCATTGGGGACACCGTGACTCACCCCTGTTAACTGTGAAATGCAAACCATGATGTATATAGAACAAAGAACATTACAGCAAAGGAACAGTCCCTTTGACCCTCCAAACCTGCACCGACTATCCTGCCTGTCTGAACTAAACCCCCTATCTTTCAGGGACCATATCCCTCTATTCCTATTCATGTATTTGTCCAAATGCCCCTTAAAAGTCACTATCGTATCTGCTTCCACTACCTCAGCAGGTTCCAGGCACCCATCACCCTCTGTAAAAAACTTGCCGCGTACATCTCATAGAATCCTATATAGAATAATAGAATCCTACAGTGCAGAAGGAGGCCATTCAGCCCACCGAGTCTGCACCGACCACAATCCCACCCAGGTCCTATCCCCATAACCCCATGCATTTACCCTAGCTAGTCCCCCTGACACTAAGGGGCAATTTAGCATGGCCAATCCACCTAACCTGCACATTTTTGGACTCTTTTAAACCTTGCCCCTCGCACTTAAACCTATGCTCCCTAGTAATTGACTCTTCCACCCTGGGAAAAGCTTTTCACTATCCACTCTGTCCATGCCTCTCAATCTTGTAGACTTCTATCAGGTTGCCCCTCAACCTCCGTCATTCCATTGAGGACAAACCAAGTTTCTCCAATCTCTCTTCATAGCTTATGTCCTCCATACCAGGCAACATCCTGGTAAATCTTTTCTGTACCCTCTCCAAAGCCTCCACATTCTTCTGATAGTCTGGTGACCAGAATTGAACACTATATTCCAAGTGCGGCCTATCTAAGGTTCTATAAAGCTGCAACATGACTTGCCAATTTTTAAACTCAATACCCCGGCCGATGAAGGCAAGCATGCCGTATGCCTTCTTGACTACCTTCTCCACCTGCGTTGCCACTTTCAGTGACCCGTGTACATGTACACCCAGATTCCTTTGCCTATCAATACAAGTGCCCCGACCTGTGCTTCAGTGGTGGTCTCACTGCCCTACACCAGGCTGGTGAGGAAGCTGCCAACAGGCTGAAGACTTTCAAATTTGACACCTAACTGTTCATCAGTGCCTACGACATCAGCAGCACTAAAACAGAATATCTGGTCATCATCACATTGCTGTTTGTGGGATCTTGCTGTGCACAGATTGGCTGCTGCATTTCCTACGTTATAAAAGTGGCTACACTTCAAAAGGGCTTCATTGGCTGTAAAACACCGAGGTTGTGAAACATTTTCTACCAATTTTGGTCCATCAACACACACAAAACAGTAAATTAGGTAGCTTAGCAAATCTATATCATAAAAAGCACCAAAGGTGTGTGCAGAGAAACACCTATGCCCACAGGTCCATCAGCAGTAGTCCACACGTAACTTCCTCGAGGCCCAGTGGGGAGAGGGAGATAGGGGATCCTGTCGGGTGTTCCCCGAACAGACTGTCCAAGTCATTTGGCAGAATGCCTCATTGCCAGAACTTTCAAGCAAGCATCAAGATATAGCTTGTCTGGTGGTGAGAAGGGCCCACTCTGTCAGATCCTTCCCCACATGCCCAGAGTCACACCCCCTCCTTCGGAAATCTGCCGTTGCAAAGCAGCTCTAGAAAGAGATGGTGGTACTTGTCGAGGTTCATTCCGAGTAGCTCCGTGACGCAGGATTCTGCCCTACGGACTGTCACAAGGGAAGCACACCAAGACAAACATCACTGTGCCCTACGGATTGGTACAAGGGACAGACACTGAAACAAACATCACTGCTGCTGGAGGATCATCAACTCAGTGAAAAACACTCTTTGCTCTGCCCAAAATTCTTCTGGTCCCCCAGTGCAAAGAGCTGTGGACAACTGAGTGTTGCAGACTGGCACTCCAAGATCCAGGGTTATGTGGTGAGGGACGTATTAAAGCTTGGGACAGCCACCACAGAGATACAATGGGAAAGGTCACTGATTAAGGCCCACTGTCGTTCATCTGGGGTCTGGAAACCATGTTTCATGAAATCATGAAACCTCACGGACTATAATGTTCAACACAAAATGAATTTTGTATAACCTGCAATTGTAAGTTATTGAAATAAATTGAACCGTAATGTACTTTACACAATGTAATATTTGAACTAGTCTGTAAAAACCATTAATTTTATCAATATGTTTATTTAATTTTTTATTAGTATCACAAGTAGGCTTACATTAACACTGCAATGAAATTACTGTGAAAATCCCCTCACTGCCACACTCCGGCGTCTGTTCGGGTACATTGAGGGAGAATTTAGCACGGCCAATGCACCTAACCAGCACGTCTTTCAGAATGTGGGAGGAAACCGGAGCACCCGGAGGAAACCCACGCAGACAAGGGGAGAACGTGCAGATTCCACACAGACAGTGACCCAAGCCGGGAATCGAACCTGGGTCCCTGGCTTTGTGAGGCAGCAGTGCTAACCACTGTGCCACCCAATCAGGTATACGTTTAGAAAGAAATCTTAGAAATTACCACAGCACTGTGATTTTATTTAGCAATGCCTGTACCTTAAACTGCAGCAGAGAAAACAGGACTGAGCCTTATATGACACCATGAATGTTGCCCATGTTTTCATTTCCCTGAGGCAACTGTGCCTTCAGCCAAACTACCGTCTCTATCGTTCGAGATGAGACTGTCTCTTTGACCAAACTTTTGATCACCTCTTACCTGCCCTTTATGCATCTAACAACGTTTGTTCCTGCGAAATGCTTTGGGGCATCTCATTATGTTAAAGGAACTCTACTCGCTGGAACATTGTCATGGTTGAAACAGGAGGAAATGCTTCCGACAGCGCAAGGCTGCGTACGGTTGTCAGTCAGGAAAAGTAGCAAGTGGAGGAGAAACAAGCCAATTTTTATGTTCAAGGGGAGAAGTGTAATGTGCTGCACCAGGTGGTCCAAGAGAGATCAGTGGCACATACAAATACTAAGTGCATGTGGGATGGGGGCGTTAGCATTCAGAACACCACCACAGATAATCACAGTATTGTGCATGGAAGACCAAAGGTACAAATCCTGCCACCATCTCCAAGGAGTCAGTCTCAATCTCGCTGGCATACAGGTACTCCTGAGAGAGTGCTGCACTGTCAGAGGTACCGCCTTCCAAGCAAATCAAAGCAAGGCTTTATCCTTCCTCTCAGGGTGATGTAAAATATCTTATGGCGCTACTAGTTAAGAGTTCTTGGGAGGAGAATGTTCAACAAAACGGAGAAACCGAGTAGAATGTGCCTATATTCTCTGGAGGCTAGAGGAACGAGAGATGATCTGATTGAAACGTAAATGATTTTGAGGAAGTTTGACAATGTAGAGGCAGTTACCCCCGACCATAGACTCTAGAACTAGAGGTCACTGTCTCAGGAGAAGGTGCCAGCCTTTTAGGACTGAGACAAGGAGATATTTCTTTACTCAGGGTTAGAACCATAGAGTCCCCAAAGTGCAGAAGGAGGTTATTCAGCCCATCATAGAATCCCTACAGTGTAGGAGGCCAATTGGCCCATTGAGCCTGCACCGACAACAATCCCACCCAGGCCCTATCCCCTTAACCCCACGTATTTACCCTGTTAATCCCCCTGACACTAAGGGGCAATTTAGCATGGCCAATCAACCTAACCCACACATCTTTGGACTGTGGGAGGAAAGCAGAGCACCCGGAGGTAACCCATGCAGACATGGGGAGAACATGCAAACTCCGCACAGACTGACCTGAGGCCGGAACTGAACCTGGGTCCATGGCGCTTGGAGGCAGCAGTGCTAACCACTGTGCCACCCTCAAGTTTGCACTGATTCTCTGAAAGAGCATCCCGCACAAGTCCTCCCTTCTGCACCATCCCTATAACCCCCCCCTCATTTAGCAAGGCCAATCCACTCCAACTTAAGACTTCTTTTCAACTGTGGGGAGGAAACCGGAGCACCTGGAGGAAACCCATGCGGAGAGGGGGAGAATGTGCACATAGACAGTGACCCGAGCTGGGATTCAAACCAGGGTCCCTGGCGCCGTGAGTGCTAACCACCGTGCCACTCATATCGGATTTTGGATGGGATTGCCTGATGCCTTGGTCCCATCCTTATTCTTACTGTTCGTAGCAATCCTTCTGGCCATTAACTGGCACCAACCAAATCACCAGTCTCACCAGTCACCCGAGGCCGGAATTGAACCCGGGGTTCCTGGCGCTGTGAGACAGGAGCGCTAACCACCGTGCCACCGCAATTATGTATCTCGGCCGATATTTAACCCTTAATCAACAGCGCCAAGTCTCAAACTCTCTCCTCAAAACCCTCCGGGTCAGGTAGATGAATGAAGAGAGTGATGCTGCCGAACTCCACTGCCCAGTGAGGCGGCGGCACAGTGGTTAACACTGCTCCCTCACAGCGCCAGGGACCCAGGTTCGAATCCTGGCCTTGGGTCACTGTCTGCGCAGACTCTGCACATTCTCCCCATGTCTGCATGGGTTTCCTCCCACAGTCTGAAAGACGTGCTGGTTAGGGTGTATTGGCCATGCTAAATTCTCCCTCAATGTACCCGAACAGGCACCAGAGTGTGGCGACTAGGGGATTTTCACAGTAGCTTCATTGCAGTCTTAATGTAAACCTACCTGTGACACTAATAAATAAACTTTATGATCATTACCCCCCCCGTTGCCAGGGTTACCGGAGTAGGCCGCCTCCCTCTCCTCTCGCCGCTCTCCCACCACCGCCGCCACCTTCCGCCCCAGCCGCTCCCGCACCAACTCGCCCAGCTCCGCCGCCCGCCGGCTCTTGCCGCTGCAGGGCAGCCCGCACAGGATCACCAGGGGCATGACGAATCCAGCCCGGGGATTAGAGCCTAGGCCACTAGGCCGCACCTTAAAGGCGCCGCCCGCCCCCTACCCCTTTTCCCGTCGGCTCATTAAAGGGGAGGGGCCCCGAGCAGCGTCCTCCGGCGGGCGGGCGCCGCCACTGCAGCCCCACATTCACCTGGTGCCAAAGGACAGGAGCTGGAACATCAGTGCTTAAAACAGCTAAATATACAAGTCACTATTTCAGTTATTATCCTGTTTTATTAAACTAGTCACTTGGTACTTAAAGTTTATTTATTAGTGTCACAGGTAGGTTTACATTAAGTTTATTTTTTTAAAGTTTATTTATTAGTATCACAAGTAGGCTTACATTAAGTTAAATTTTTTTAAAATTTAAGTTTATTTATTAGTGTCACATGTAGGCTTACATTAATACTGTAATGAAGTTACTGTGAAAATCCCCCCGTCGCCACACTCCGGCGCCTGTTCGGGTACACTGATGTAGAATTTAGCACGGCCAATCCACCTAACCAGCACGTCTTTCGGACTTTGGTAGGAAACCGGAGCACCCGGAGGAAACCCACGCAGACACGGGGAGAACGTGCAGACTCTGCACAGTCACCCGAGCCGGGAATCGAACCCGGGTCCCTGGCGTGGTGAGGTAGCAGTGCCAACCACTGTGCTACCGTGCTGCTCAATCTCAGGGCAGAACCTGGAACATTTAACATCAGTGCATAAAACAGCTAAACATACAAGTCACTATTTCAGTTACTATCCTGCTTTATTAAACTAGCCGCTTGGTACTTCGGAAGTTGCTGAAAAAAGGGACATACTGTGAAAGCTTTTCACCTCGCACTCATCAGGACAGATGCAAGAATTCCAAATTTCAAAGGGAGTAGCACTTTTAATTTTTTTCGATTCATTCATGGGACATAAGTGTTGTTGGCTGGGCCAGCATTTATCGCCCGTCACTAGTTGCCCTTGTTGAGAGGCAACCACATTGCTGTGGCTCTGGAGTCACAGGTAGGCCAGACCAGGTAAGGATGGCAGATTTCCTTCCATAAAGAACATTCGTGAGCCAGATGGGTTTTTATGTCCCTGGTGCTGTGAGGCAGCACTAATCACGTGGTTAGCACTGCTGTCTCACAGCGCCAGGGTTCAATTCCAACCTTGGCTCACTGTCTATGTGGAGTCTGCACGTTCTCCCTGTGTCTGCGTGGGTTTCCTCTGGGTGCTCCGGTTTTCTACCACACTCCAAAGATGTACGGGTTAGGTTGATTGACCGTACTAAATTGACCCTAATGTCAGAGGGACCAGCTAGGGTAAATATGTGGAGTTACGGGAATAGGGCCTGGGTGGGATTGTGATCAGTGCAGGCTCAATGGGCTGAATGGCCTCCTTCTGCACTGTATTGATTCTGTTCTGTGGACAACGGTTTCATGGTCATCAGTAGATTCTTAATTCCAGATTTTTGTTGAATTCAAATTCCACCATCTGCCGTGACGGGATTCGAACCCAGGTCCCCAGAGCATTACCCTGGGCCTCTGGATTACCAGTGCAGTGACTATACCACTACACCACTGCCTCCACCTCTGGCTACCGGAGCAGGTCAGAGGTGTGGAATTCCGAGACAAGTAACTCACCTCCTAACTTGTGCTTTGTAGATGTGGACAGACTTTCAGAAGGTCAGTTAATTGTCATAGAATTCCACACCTCTGACCTGCTCTGGTACTCAGTATTTACATGGCTAGTCCAGTTCAGTTTCTGGTCAATGGAAACCCCCAGGATGTTGATAGAATCATAGAATCATACAATGGAGAAGAGGCCCTTCAGCCCATCGAGTTCATACCAACACATTAGAAACACCTGACCTCTCACCTAATCCTATCTGCCAGCACTTGGCCCATAGCCCTGAATGTTATGATGTGTCAAGTGCTCATCCAGGTACTTTTTAAAGGATGTGAGGCAACCCGCCTCCACCACCCTCCCAGGCAGCACATTCCAGACCATCACCACCCTCTGAGTAAAAAAAGTTTTTCCTCACAACCCCCTTAAACCTCCTATCCCTCACTTTGAACCTGTGTCCCCTCATGACTGGTCCTTCAACTAAGGGGAACAGTTGCGCCTTATCCACTCTGTCCATGCCCCTCATAATCTTGAACACCTCGATCAGGTCGCCCCTCAGTCTTCTCTGCTCCAGAGAAAACAACCCAAGCCTATCCAGCCTCTCTTCATAACTTAAATCTTAAATGTTCCATCCCAGGCAGCATCCTAGTGAATCACCTCTGCACCCCCTCCAGTGCGTTCATGTCCTTCCTATAATGTGGCGACCAGAACTGCACACAGTGCTCCAGCTGTGGCCTCACCAAAGTTCTATACAACTCCAACATGACTTCCCTGCTTTTGTAATCTATACCCCGATTGATAAAGGTGAGTGTCCCATACGCCTTTTTCACCCCCTATTAACCTGCCAAGGTCCCTTTGTTCCACAGAACTTCCAAGTGTCCCATCATTCATTGAGTACTTCCTTGTCAAATTACTCCTTCTAAAGTGTATCACCTCACACTTTTCAGGGTTAAATTCCATCTGCCATTTACCTGCCCGTTTGACCATTCCGTCTATATCTTCTTGTAGCCCAAGACACTCCGCCTCACTGTTAACCACCCGGCCAATCTTTGTGTCATTCGCAAATTTACTAATCCTACCCCCCACATTGTTGTCTATATCATTTATATAAATGAAGAATAATAGGGGGCCCAACACAGATCCCTGAGGTCCGCCACTGGACACTGGCTTCCAGTCACTAAAACAGCCTTCTCTCATCACCCTCTGTCTCCTACAACTGAGCCAATTTTGAATCCACTTTATCAAATTGCCCATGTGGGAACTTGTCAAAAGCCTTGCTGAAATCCATATAAACTACATCAACTGCACTACCCTCATCTACACCCCTGGTCATCTCCTTATAAAATTCTAATTTGTTAGGCATGACCTCCCTCTGACAAAGCCATGCTGACTATCGCTGATCAAGCTTTGCCTCTCCAAGTGGAGATAGATGCCCTCGGTGGCACGGTGGTTGGCACTGCTGCTTCGCAGCTCCAGGGTCCCGGGTTCGATTCTCGGCTCGGGTCGCTGTCTGTGTGGAGTTTGCACGTTCTCCTCGTGTCTGCGTGGGTTTCCTCCGGGTGCTCCGGTTTCCTCCCACAGTCCAAAGATGTGCGGGTTAGGTTGATTGGCCAGGTTAAAAAATTGCCCCTTAGAGTCCTGGGAAGTGTCGGTTAGAGGAATTAGCGGGTAAAATGTGTGGAGGTAGGGCCTGGGTGGGATTGTGGTCGGTGCAGACTCGATGGGCCGAATGGCCTCCTTCTGCACTGTAGGGTTTCTATGATTCTATGATTCAGAAGTTTCTCCAATAGTTTCCCGACCACTGGCGTGAGACTCACAGGTCTGTAGTTCCCTGGTTTATTTCTGGAACCCATCTTAAATAGCGGAACCACATTAGCTGTTCTCCAGTCGTCTGGCAGCTCCCCCGTATTCTGTAACTTGATTTTGTGTCTCTGTGCCCTGTTTGAGAGCAGATTTCCACTCCATCTGACGAAGGAGCAGCGCTCCGAAAGCTAATGGTATTTGCTACCAAATAAACCTGTTGGACTTTAACCTGGTGTTGTTAAAACTCTTACTGTGTTTGCCCCAGTCCAACGCCGGCACCTCCACATCAGAGCTCCCCCGTGGCCAGAGAGGAATTGAAAATTTGGGTCAGAGTCCCTGCAATCTCCTCCCTTGCCTCCCACAGCAGCCTAGGGTACAATTCATCCGGACCTGGAGGTTTATCCTCTTTTAAGGCTGCCAACACCTCCAATCCCTTGTCCTTCCCCATGTCAATTTGCTCAAGAACCTCACAGTCTCTCTCCCTGAATTCCACACCATCATCCTCATTCTCTTGGGTGAAGACGGATGTGAAGTATTCTTTCAACACTCTACCAATGTCCTCTGGCTTCACCCACTGATTGACCCCTTGGTCCCTAAAGGGCCCTACTCTTTCCCTGGTTATCCTCTTCTCATTGTTATGCTTCTAAAATCTCTTGGGATTTTCCCTACTTTTACCAGCCAGGGCTTTCTCATATCCTCTCTTTGCTTTCCTAATTGCTTTCTTATGCTCCACCCTACACTTTCTATACCTCACTAATGCCAGGAATGATCCCAGGAATGAAGGGTTTGTCATATGAAGAGTGGTTGAGGAGTCCGGGCCTATACTTGATGGAGTTTAGAAAGATGAGGGGGGATCTAATTGAAACTTACAGAATGCTGAGAGGCCTTGGTAGAGTGGGTGTGGAGAGGATGTTTCTACTAGTGGGAGAGACTAGAACTCGAGTGCACAATCTCAGAGTGAAGAGACACTCCTTTAAAACTGAGATGAGAAGTAATTTCTTCAGCCAGGGAGTGGTGAATCTGTGGAAGTCATTGCCACAGAAGGCTGTGGAGGCCAGGTCATTGAGTGTCTTTAAGACAGAGATAGATAGGTTCTTGATTAATAAGGGGATCAAGGGTTACGAGGAGAAGGCAGAAGAATGGGGGAGAATCATATCAGCCATGATTTAATGGTGGATCAGACTCGATGGGCCAAATGGCCTAATTCTGCTCCTATATCTTATGGTCTTATGGTCTCCACTGATTTGCTCCCCTTGTACTTTTTGAAAGTCTTTCTTTTCCTTCTCATTATATCCTGAATATCTCTGGTCATCCATGCTTCTCTGGGCTTGTTATTCTGCAACACCAGGTTAAAATCCAACGGGTTTATTTGGTAGCACAAGCCACAAGCTTTCGGAGCGCTGCCCCTTCATCAGGTGAGTGGGAGTTCTGTTCACAAACAGGGCAATAAAGACACAAACTCAATTTACATAATAAAGGTTGGAATGCGAGTCTTTACAGGTAATCAAGTCTTAAAGGTACAGACCATGTGAGTGGAGAGAGGGTTAAGCACAGGTTAAAGAGATGTGTATTGTCTCCAGCCAGGACAGTTAGTGAGATTTTGCAATTTCAGGCAAGTTGTGGGGGTTACAGATAGTGTGACATGAACCCAAGATCCCGGTTGAGGCCATCCTCATGTGTGCGGAACTTGGCTATCAGTTTCTGCTCAGCGATTCTGCGTTGTTGTGTGTCGTGAAGGTCGCCTTGGAGAACGCTTACCCGAAGATCGGAGGCTGAATGCCCGTGACCGCTGAAATGTTCCCCAACAGGAAGAGAACACTCGTGCCTGGTGATTGTCGAGCGGTGTTCACGACACACGACAGCGCAGAGTCGCTGAGCAGAAACTGATAGCCAAGTTCCGCACACATGAGGACGGCCTCAACTGGGATCTTGGGTTCATGTCACACTATCTGTAACCTCCACGACTTGCCTGGGCTTGCAAAATCTCACTAACTGTCCTGGCTGGAGACAATACACATCTCTTTAACCTGTGCTTAACCCTCTCTCCACTCACATTGTCTGCACCTTTAAGACTTGATTACCTGTAAAGACTCGCATTCCAACCATTATTTTATAAATTGAGTTTGTGTCTTTATACGCCCTGTTTGTGAACAGAACTCCCACTCACCTGATGAAGGAGCAGCGCTCCGAAAGCTTGTGGCTTGTGCTACCAAATAAACCTGTTGGACTTTAACCTGGTGTTGTGAGACTTCTTACTGTGTTTACCCCAGTCCAACGCTGGCATTTCCACATCTTGTTATTCCTACCTATCACTCTAAAGGATGATGCTGGACCCATTTCCTTTTTGAATGCCCCCACTTCTCTTCTGTAGATTTTCCCGTTAGTAGCTGCTCCCAGTCTACCTTGGCCAGATCTTGTCTTATTTTACTAAAATCCGCTCCCCCTCCAACCCAAAACATTTTTTTTGCAGCTTATCTATTTCCTGTCCGTAACAAGCTGAAATTGTACCATTGATAGCAGGGGGGATTCAGTGGTAGAAATGCCATTGAATGTCAAGTGGTGATGGTTAGATCCTCTCTTGTTGGAGATGGCCATTGCCTGGCACTTGTGTGTGACGTGAATGTTACTTGTCACTTGTCAGCCACTTATGAGTGCAAATATCTCAGAGAGCTATGGTGCTGGAGGGGATTACACAGATAGGGAAGAGAGAGGCCAGGGAGCGATTTGAAAATTAAGGATAAGAATTTTTAAATCGACGCATTGCTGAATCAATGTTAGTCAGTGTTGGTGCGAGTTCAGGTATGGGCAGCATGGATTGATATTAATTGTTGGAACATTTGGAGATTAACTACGTATACAATAAGACATTATTTGCATTTGAATAGCACTTCAGGATATCTCGATATGCTTCACAGCCAATTAAATACTTTAAAAGTGTAAGTAAGTAAAGCTGCGATAGTCCCAGGTCATGATGTGGAGATGCCGGCGTTGGACTGGGGTAAACACAGTAAGAAGTTTAACAACACCAGGTTAAAGTCCAACAGGTTTATTTGGTAGCAAAAGCCACACAAGCTTTCAGAGCTTTCATGTAAATTGAGTCTGTGTCTTTATAAGCTCTGTTTGTGAACAGAATTCCCACTCACCTGAAGAAGGGGCTTAGAGCTCCGAAAGCTTGTGTGGCTTTTGCTACCAAATAAATCTGTTGGACTTTAACCTGGTGTTGTTAAACTTCTTACTGTGGATAGTCCCAGGTGACCATAGGCTGTTCTCCCCTTCGAGGGGGAGAGCTGACTGGTGGCGATTTAACCCGAGGGTCACCACCCCTCAGGCGAGAGGAAAGGTTGAGAAGGCGGAGCCTTCATGAATAACCTCAGCCGGTACGGGAATCGGACCCACACATCACAAACCAGCTGTCCAGCCAACTGATCTAAACCCACCCCCATTTTGTAATCATTGTTGTAATGTAGAAAATATTGCAGCCCATGTGTACACAGCAAACTCCCAGAAGAAAGCAATGTCCTGTAATAAGGACCAGATAATATGTTTTGTGATAACGAGTGCCGGGTTAAATATAGGCCGGGGCATCAGAGAGGCCTCACCTGCTCTGTGAACTATAACCAAGAGACCTTGTCGGGATTTAGCATAACATATAGTTAAGTTTATATTTAACATAACATATACATAACCTATGGAGTGGATAGTCAGATGGTCTTTCCTACGGTAGAAAAGTCAAGTACTAGGGGACATAGGTTTAAGGTGCGGGGGAAAAGTTTAGAGGAGATGTGTGAGGCAAGTTTTTTACACAGAGGGCGGTGAATGTCTGGAATGCACTGATGTGGACCTGGGTTTAATGCTCCCTGTGTTTAATGCTCCCTCCACCCACATTGTCTGTACCTTTAAGACCTGGCTGGTTGTAGGGATTCGCATTCTAATCAGTATTCTGTAACTTGATTTTGTGTCGCTGTGCACTGTTTGAGAGCAGATTTCCACTCCATCTGACAAAGGAGCAGCGCTCCGAAAGCTCATGGTATTTGCTACCAAATAAACCTGTTGGACTTTAACCTGGTGTTGTGAGACTTCTTATTGGAATGCACTGCCAGGGTGGTGGTGGGAGCAAGAACGATAGTGACATTTAAGGGGCATCTAGATGAATACATGAATAGGATGGGAATGGAAGGATACGGTTTTAGTTTAGGCAGGTATCATGGTCGGTGCAGGCTTGGAGGGCCGAAGGGCCTGTGCTGTACTGTTCTTTGTTCTTTGTTCTTTTCTATCATCCAAAATGCCTGGCAGTGCAGCACGCCAGAGGAACTGGAGCGTCGACCAAACTTTTAGATCCCAATTATCTGAAGTGGGGCTTGAACATTCTGACTCAGGGGTTACCCACTGAGCCACAATTAAAATACCTGGAAGTGGTCTGACACATCTGTATTACAAAGCCTAGGTTTAAAGGGACAAACAGCTGTAAAGGTTCTAAGTGAGGTCTGGGCAGCGAAAACATGAAATAAAAATATAAAAGGAACAAAAAAACTCCACAAATATCCTGTAATGTAAGTTATAGTTTCAGATTGACACTCTGAGATAAAAGAATAAAAACTCTGTAGCTTTGATCAGTCAGGTTGATACCAGTGTAAAATTAAGAAGAAATTATACCTTGACAATAATAAATATGTAACTGTGTTTGCAATGAGTTATCCAGCCTGATCAATGATCTGGGCGGGCAGGTCCACAGTTCCCTATAAGAGATGCTGGTTTTGGACTGGGGTGGGCACAGTAAGAAGTCTCACAACACCAGGTTAAAGTCCAACAGGTTTATTTGGAATCACGAGCTTTCGGAGCTCTGCTCCTTCATCAGGTGAGTGGAGCTTGTGAGACTTCTTACTGTGCCCTATCAGTGACAACACAGGTGGCCAAGGTGATTAAGAAGGGATATGGCACGCTTGCCTTCATCGGCTGGGGCATTGAGTACAAGAGTTAGGGAATCATGCTGCAGCTGCATAAAATCTTGCTTAGGCTGCATTTGGAGTATTGTATGCTGCTCTGGTCGCCACACTACCAGAAGGATGTGGAAGCTTTGGAGAGGGTGCAAAGAAGGTTCTCCAAGATGTTGCCTGGTCTCGAGGGTGTTGGCTATGAGGAGGGGTTGAATAAACTAGGATTGTTTTCACTGGAAAGATGGAGGCTGAGGGGAGACCTGATAGAGGTCTACAAAATGATGAGAGGCACAGACAGGGTGGATAGTTAGAGGCTTTTCCCCAGGGTGGAAGTGTCAATTACAAGGAGGCACAAGTTGAAGGGGAGAGAGGGCAAGTTGAAGGGAGATGTGCGGGGACAGTTTTTCACACAGAGAGTGGTGGGTGAGAGTGGAACGCGCTGCCAGAGATGGTGGTGATGGAAGCAGGCACATTAGCAACATTTAAGAGGTACCTGGATGGGTCCATGAATAAGGAGGTAATAGAGTGATATGGGCTGAGTAAGGGCAGAAGGTTTGTTTTTAGTTTAGTTAGGCCATCATGATTGGCACAGGCTTGGAGGGCTGAAGGGCCTGTTCCTGTGCTGTACTGTTCTTTCTTTTTTGTTCATCAAACTCAATGCTGCAGCTGGAATAAAATGAATCCTTTACTGATCAATTCCTCATGTCTTTCTTTAAGGCGGTGAATTTCTTTCCCTTCAGTTTTTTTTTTCTCTCACTTACCTTATAAGTACTCGCCTCGGGGTATCGGCCTCAGTGTTCCTCTGGGAGCGGACCTGCGGGGTGGAGACTGTGAGCGGTGAGAGAGAGAGCGCGGACTGTGAGTAAATTCTGGGTTTTTTTTTTGTCTAATTTTCGGGAGGTTTTTTGTAATTAACGGAAACCGGAAGGCCGCATCGCGAAGCCTGCCGGTAGCTGTAGTTTTTTTTTTTCTCTCGGGCCCCTAGCCCTATAAATTGGTGCAGAGGAGATACCCGATCCTCTACACTGGTAGAGGATCCCACCCTTCCATCCTCCTCTAACCTAATTATAAGTGTGGGGAAGTTTTTTGTTTTCTTTTTTTCTTGCTGGTAATGGCTTCAGGGATGGCAGTTCAGGCAGTATGCTGCATCTCCTGTGGGATGTATGTGGTGAGGAAATCCAGTAGTGTTTCAGGAGATTTTAGTTGTAAGAAGTGCATTAGATTGCAGCTTCTGGAGGAGCGTGTAAAGGAGCTGGAGGGGGAGTTAGAGGAACTCCGCATAATTCGGGAGGCGGAGGTGGAAGTTGATAGGAGTTATAGAGAAATAGTAACTCCTAGAAATGAGGCTTGGGTCAATGCCAGGAGGAGGGGTAAGAAGCAATCGGGAAGACAATACCCTGGGGCGGATCCCCTCCATAATAGGTTTTCGGTGCTGGAGGCTACAGTTGAGGAGGAATCAACTGAGCATAGAGAGCAGATCTCTGGGGGTGAGCCGAGTGAGAAAGCTCAGGTGGTTAGGGGCTGTAAAAGACTGGGCCTTGTGATTGGGGACTCCACAATTAAGGGGATAGATAGGAGGGTCGGAACTAAAGGTAGGGACTCAGGGTTGGTGTGTTGCCTACCAGGGGCTGGGGTCCGGGATGTGTCTGACAGGGTATTCAGGACTCTTAGGGGGGAGGGAGATAAACCACAAGTTATTGTACATGTGGGGACACACGACATAGGGAGGATAGGGGAAGGGGATATTAGGCAGGGATTTATGGAGTTGGGGTGGAAACTAAAGGCCAAGACTGACAGAGTGGTTATCTCTGGACTCTTGCCTGTACCACGGGATAGTTTAGAGAGGAATAGGGAGAGGGAAGGTTTGAATTCATGGCTGAGGGGATGGTGCAGGAGGGAGGGGTTCAGGTACTTAAGCAATTGGGGCTCGTACTGGGGAAGGTGTGACCTCTATGAGAAGGATGGTCTACACCTTAATCAGAAGGGGACCAATATCCTGGGGGGTAAATTTGCTAAGGCCATGCAGGGAGGTTTAAACTGATTCGGGGGGGGGGAGGGATCCTGAGTAGTGGGGCTGAAAGTGAGGGATGCATGGATGGGGACTGCAATGCACGGCATTGCAGAGGTGGGGTGGAGCAGGGTTTGAAATGTGTATACTTCAATGCCAGGAGTATTCGCAATAAAGTGGGTGAACTTGCAGCGTGGATCAGTACCTGGGACTTCGATGTTGTGGCTATTTCAGAGACATGGATAGAGCAGGGGCAGGAATGGATGCTGCAGGTCCCGGGGTTCAAATGTTTTAGTCGAAGTAGGGAAGGAGGTAGAAGAGGGGGAGGGGTAGCATTATTGGTCAGAGATTGTATCACAGTGTCAGAGAGGAGGTTTGATGAGGACTTATCTGTTGAGGTAGTATGGGCGGAGATTAGAAATAGGAGAGGAGAGGTCACCCTGTTGGGAGTCTTTTATAGACCTCCTAAAAGTTCTAGAGAGGTTGAGGAAAGGATTGCGGAGTCAATCCTGCTTAGGAGTGAAAGTAATAGGGCAATTGTTATGGGGGATTTTAACTTGACTAATATTGACTGGAATTGTTATAGCTCTAGCTCGTTAGAGGGGTCAGTTTTTGTTCAAAGCGTGCAGGAAGGTTTTTTGACTCAGTATGTAGACAGGCCAACTAGAGGTGAGGCTATATTGGATCTGGTGCTGGGAAATGAGCCAGACCAGGTGCTAGACTTGGAAGTTGGTGTGCATTTTGGTGATAGTGACCACAATTCGGTTACGTTCACCTTAGTGATGGAAAGGGATAGGCATGAACCTCGGGCCAGTGGTTTTAGCTGGGGGAAGGGTAATTATGAGGCTATTAGGAGAGAATTAGGAAACATAGGTTGGACTAGGAGATTACAGGGACTGGGAACGTCCGACATGTGGAGTTTTTTCAAGGAGCAGCTACTGCGAGTCTGTGATAGGTATGTCCCTGTCAGGCAAGGAGGAATTGGTAGGGCTAGGGAACCGTGGTGCACCAAAAAAGTTTCTTTGTTGGTTAAAAAGAAAAAGGAGGCTTATGTTCGGATGAGACGTGAGCACTCGGGTAGTGCACTAGAAAGCTTTAGATTGGCTAAGAGGGAGTTGAAGAGCGAGCTTAGAAGGGCTAAAAGGGGACATGAGAAGACTTTGGCGGATAGGGTTAAAGAGAATCCTAAGGCGTTCTATAGGTATGTCAAGAACAGAAGGTTGGTTAGGGCAAGTTTAGGGCCAGTTTTCGATGGCAGAGGGAAGTTATGTGTGGAACCGGAGGAGATTGGTGAAGCATTGAACCAATATTTCTCTTCGGTGTTCACGCAAGGGGACATGAATATAGCTGAGGAGGACACTGGGTTGCAGGGGAGTAGAATAGACAGTATTACAGTTGATAAGGAGGATGTGCAGGATATTCTGGAGGGTCTGAAAATAGATAAATCCCCTGGTCCGGATGGGATTTATCCAAGGATTCTCTGGGAGGCAAGAGAAGTGATTGCAGAGCCTCTGGCTCTGATCTTCAGGTCGTCGTTGGCCTCTGGTATAGTACCAGAAGATTGGAGGTTAGCGAATGTTGTCCCATTGTTTAAGAAGGGGAACAGAGACTTCCCCGGGAATTATAGACCGGTGAGTCTCACTTCTGTTGTCGGCAAGATGTTGGAAAAAATTATAAGGGATAGGATTTATAGTTATTTGGAGAGTAATGAATTGATAGGTGATAGTCAGCATGGTTTTGTGGCAGGTAGGTCGTGCCTTACTAACCTTATTGAGTTTTTTGAGAAAGTGACCAAGGAGGTGGATGGGGGCAAGGCAGTGTACGTGGTATATATGGATTTTAGTAAGGCGTTTGATAAGGTTCACCATGGTAGGCTTCTGCAGAAAATGCAGATGTATGGGATTGGGGGTGATCTAGGAAATTGGATCAGGAATTGGCTAGCGGATAGGAAACAGAGGGTGGTGGTTGATAGTAAATATTCATCATGGAGTGCGGTTACAAGTGGTGTACCTCAGGGATCTGTTTTGGGGCCACTGCTGTTTGTAATATTTATTAATGATCTGGATGAGGGTATAGTTGGGTGGATTAGCAAATTTGCTGATGACACCAAAGTCGGTGGTGTGGTAGACAGTGAGGAAGGGTGTCGTAGTTTGCAGGAAGACTTAGACAGGTTGCAAAGTTGGGCCGAGAGGTGGCGGATGGAGTTTAATGCGGAGAAGTGTGAGGTAATTCACTTTGGTAGGAATAACAGATGTGTTGAGTATAGGGCTAACGGGAGGACTTTGAATAGTGTGGAGGAGCAGAGGGATCTAGGTGTATGTGTGCATAGATCCCTGAAAGTTGGGAATCAAGTAGATAAGGTTGTTAAGAAGGCATATGGTGTCTTGGCGTTTATTGGTAGGGGGATTGAATTTAGGAGTCGTAGCGTTATGTTGCAACTGTACACAACTCTGGTGCGGCCGCACTTGGAGTACTGTGTGCAGTTCTGGTCCCCACATTACAGGAAGGATGTGGAGGCTTTGGAGAGGGTGCAGAGGAGGTTTACCAGGATGTTGCCTGGTATGGAGGGGAGATCCTATGAGGAGAGGCTGAGGGATTTGGGATTGTTTTCGCTGGAAAGGCGGCGGCTAAGAGGGGATCTTATTGAAACATATAAGATGATTAGAGGTTTAGATAGGGTGGATAGTGATAGCCTTTTTCCTCTGATGGAGAAATCCAGCACGAGGGGGCATGGCTTTAAATTGAGGGGGGTAGTTATAGAACCGATGTCAGGGGTAGGTTCTTTACCCAGAGGGTGGTGAGGGATTGGAATGCCCTGCCAGCATCAGTTGTAAATGCGCCTAGTTTGGGGGCGTTTAAGAGATCCGTAGATAGGTTCATGGACGAAAAGAAATTGGTTTAGGTTGGAGGGTCACAGTTTTTTTTTTTAACTGGTCGGTGCAACATCGTGGGCCGAAGGGCCTGTTCTGCGCTGTAATGTTCTATGTTCTATGTTCTATGTTCATTCCCTTCCCACACCACTGCCCCTTTCCACAGGTAACACAGTGGTTAGCACTGCTGCCTCACAGCGCCAGGGACGTGGGTTCGATTCCCGGCTTGGGTCACTGTCCGTGTGGAGTCTTCACATTCTCCCCGTGTCTGCGTGGATTTCCTCCGGGTGCTCCGGTTTCCTCCCACAGTTTAAAAGACGTGTTGGTTAGCTGCACTGACCCAAACAGACGCCGGAGTGTGGCGACTAGGGGAATTTCACAGTAACTTCATTGCAGTGTTAATGTAAGCCTTACTTGTGACTAATAAATAAACTTTAAAAGCTTTGGCATCTCGCCAATGGAGCTGAAGGTGGATCAATTTGATGTGGGATCTGAAAGAATGTTATATCACACTTCCCACATCAGACTGGAAAGTGGATCGATTTTTGTGAAGTAGCTTCTCATATAGGATTTGTCATATAGCTATTGCCAGGTTAATTTTAGCTATTGTCAGGTTGATTCTGACAGTTAACAACAAGAATATTATTTAATCCAGAAATATTTTCATCATATGTCTTTCTTTAGTTAGCCATATGTCTCTTTTACATCATTACTTGCTAGTTTTAATTTTTATTTTTATTCATTTGTGGGACATGGGCATCGCTGGCTGGCCAGCATTTATTGCCCATCCCTAGTTGCCCGAGGGCAGTTGCGAGTCAACCACATTGCTGTGGCTCTGGAGTCACATGTAGGCCAGACCGGGTAAGGACGGCAGATTTCCTTCCCTAAAGGACATCAGTGAACCAGATGGGTTTTTCCGACAATCGACAATGGTTTCATGGTCATCTGGATTAATAGTTTAGTGATAATACCACTGGGCCATTGCCTTTCCTAACACTTTGCTAAATGATGGCAGTGTAGTGTGCAGGGGTGGGATAGAGTTTAAATTCAGTGAGACACCAGGCAATGTGGATGAACACGGGGTACAAGCTATTTAACTGCACCCCCCCAATGGCATCCATTCACAAAGTGGCATTGGCTGAGACCTCAACACCAAATTTATGAATCCTAGGGAGAGCTAAGAAAAGGGAATGAATTTTCAGTCATGAAATGGAAAGCCAATCGCCAACTGCACACCCTAGAACACATGTTCTTGGGATTAAACTGGAAATACTAATTGCTTAAACAATATATCTTTTATTTGCCACAAAAGCTTTCTGGTTACATTAGAAGTGGTTTAACAATGCAAAAATGTCAGAAAAATATAGAATAATCCTTGCTGCCTCTTTAATATATTGATAAGACAATAGTACAGTAACAATAAATACATAAAATATAGGTAACGTGAATACATCATTGTTACAATATAATGTCCACATTCACCGCCCCGCACCCCCCCATTCCAAATACAATCTACAGGTTCCTGAACAACCTCGCTCACATGTTTGCAACTTGCTGATTTTCATTCAGAGTTCGGGATGTTCGTTACTTCTCGCTATTTTTAACATATCTCTCAATAATCTTCATTAATAACCCCGTTCCCTGGGGGAAAAGTAAAGGAAACATGTCAGATACAATTTATAATCTACCTAACTTCAGTGTACAATGTATGGCCAGGGTATAAGATAAGAAGTCTCATAACACCAGGTTAAAGTCCAACAGGTTTATTTGGTATCACGAGCTTTCGGAGCGCTGCTCCTTCATCAGGTGAGTGGAGAGTTGGGTTCACAAACACGGCATATATAGACAGAGACTCAATTGCAAGATAATGGTTGGAATGCGAGTCTTAACAGGTAATCAAGTGATTAACGTGGTGTTGTGAGACTTCATACTGTGCTCACCCCAGTCCAATGCCGGCATCTCCACATCAGAGTATAAGGAATAATGGACAGTACTCTCAGATATACCCAATCAATATAAGGTTTAAGTTTTAAGTTTATTTATTACTGTCACAAGTAGGCTTACACTGCAATGAAGTTACTGTGAAAATCCTCTAGTCACCACACTCCAGCGCCTGTTTGGGTACACTGAGGGAGAATTTAGCATGGCCAATGCACCCAACCAGCACGGTGCAGACTTGGAAGGCTGAAGGGCCTGTTCCTGTGCTGTAATTTTCTTTGTTCTTTGTCTTTCTGACTGTGGGAGGACTGTGTGAGTTGAGCTGAGTTGAGTTGAGGAGGAACTTCTTTACCCAAAGGGTTGTGAATCTGTGGAATTCCCTGCTGAGTGAAGCAATTGAGGCTACCTCATTGAATGTTTTTAAGGCAAGGATAAATAAATTTTTGAACAGTAAAGGAATTAAGGATTGTGGTGAGCGGGAGGGTAAGTGGAACTGAGTCCACGAAAAGATCAGCCATGATCTCATTGAATGGCGGCCAGGCTCGAGGGGTCAGATGGCCTACTCCTGCTCCTAGTTCTTAGTCCTTAAACTGGAGCACCTGGAGGAAACCCACGCAGACACGGGGAGAACATGCAGACTCCTCACAGACAGTGACCCAAGCCGTGAATGGAACCCAGGTCCCTGGCGCTGTGAGGCAGCAGTGCTAACCACTGTGCCACTGTGCCGCCCTCTATAGGGGTTGAATAGATGATGTTTAACAATTAAGATGCGCTTTCTGCCGTTTTGTCAATGAAAACAGTGAGGATTATCCCGAGGACATTAAATAAACTAGAGCCGCCCAGTAGTGATGGGATTATTGAACATCTTAAACTTGTCCCTGTGACCTTAAATTGCTACTGTCGCCTCAATGGTGATTCTTCTGATGGCTAGATTTTTATATCCAATTTTCAAACACATGTAATTGAACCAAAGTGTATTCAGATAGAGCTTTTGAGGTGAAATTCAGGATTCTTTATTTACTTCAGGAAGGCAATAAAACTCATGGTCTAAATTGAATGGGTAGTTGGGTCAGTCACTGGCTGGTACTGAAGAGGATGGAAAGGGTTGGGTCAGTAACTGGCTATTTCCTTGGCAGGGGGGTTTGAATGGGTTGGGTCAGTTTCTGGGGAGGGGGGTGAATGGGTTGGGTCAGTTTCTGGGTGTTTCTGTGGGGGGGGGGGGGAATGGGTTGAGTCACTTTCTGGGTGTTTCGGGGGGAGGGGGGCTGAATGGGTTGGGTCAGTTTCTGGGTGTTTCGGGGGGGGAGAATGGGTTTTATGTCTGTTTCTGGGTGTTTCGGGGGGGGGAGGGGGTGAATGGGTTGGGTCTGTTTCTGGGTGTTTCGGGGGGGGGGGATTGGTTGGGTCTGTTTCTGGGTGTTTCGGGGGGGGGGGTGAATGGGTTGGGTCTGTTTCTGGGTGTTTCGGGGGGGGGGGATTGGTTGGGTCTGTTTCTGGGTGTTTCGGGGGGGGGGGGATTGGTTGGGTCTGTTTCTGGGTGTTTCGGGGGGGGGGATTGGTTGGGTCTGTTTCTGGGTGTTTCGGGGGGGGAATGGGTTGGGTCTGTTTCTGGGTGTTTCGGGGTGGGTGAATGGGTTGGGTCTGTTTCTGGGTGTTTCGGGAGTGGGGGGGTGAATGGGTTGGGTCTGTTTCTGGGTGTTTCGGGGTGGGGGAGGAATGGGTTGTGTCTGTTTCTGGGTGTTTCGGGAGGGGGGGGGGTGAATGGGTTGGGTCTGTTTCTGGGGGCGGGGGGGTGAATGGGTTGGGTCTGTTTCTGGGTGTTTCGGGGGGGGGTGAATGGGTTGGGTCTGTTTCTGGGGGCGGAGGGGTCAATGGGTTGGGTCTGTTTCTGGGGGCGGGGGGGGTGAATGGGTTGGGTCTGTTTCTGGGTGTTTCGGGAGGGTGGGGGAATGGGTTGGGTCTGTTTCTGGGTGTTTCGGGGGGAGGGGGTGAATGGGTTGTGTCTGTTTCTGGGTGTTTCGGCGGGGGGGGTGAATGGGTTGGGTCTGTTTCTGGGGGCGGGGGGGGTGAATGGGTTGGGTCTGTTTCTGGGGGCGGGGGGGTGAATGGGTTGGGTCTGTTTCTGGGGGCGGGGGGGGTGAATGGGTTGGGTCTGTTTCTGGGGGCGGGGGGGGTGAATGGGTTGGGTCTGTTTCTGGGTGTTTCTGGGGGAGGGGGGAATAGGTTGGGTCTGTTTCTGGGTGTTTCGGGAGGGGGGGTGAATGGGTTGGGTCAGTTTCTGGGTGTTTCGGGGGGGGGGGTGAATGGGTTGGGTCTGTTTCTGTGTGTTTCGGGCGGGGGGGTGAATGGGTTGGGTCTGTTTCTGTGTGTTTCGGGGGGGGGGTGAATGGGTTGGGTCTGTTTCTGGGGGCGGGGGGGTGAATGGGTTGGGTCTGTTTCTGGGTGTTTCGGGGGGGGGTGAATGGGTTGGGTCTGTTTCTGTGTGTTTCGGGGGGGGGGTGAATGGGTTGGGTCTGTTTCTGGGGGCGGGGGTGTGAATGGGTTGGGTCTGTTTCTGTGTGTTTCGGGGGGGGGTGAATGGGTTGGGTCTGTTTCTGGGGGCGGGGGGGGTGAATGGGTTGGGTCTGTTTCTGTGTGTTTCGGGGGGGGGAATGGGTTGGGTCTGTTTCTGTGTGTTTTGCGGGGGGGTGAATGGGTTGGGTCAGTTTCTGTGGGCGGGGGGGTGTTGAATGGGTTGGGTCTGTTTCTGGGTGTTTCGGGGGGGGGTGAATGGGTTGGGTCTGTTTCTGAGTGTTTCGGTGGGGGGGTGAATGGGTTGGGTCTGTTTCTGTGTGTTACGGGGGGGTGGTGAATGAGTTGGGTCTGTTTCTGTGTGTTTCGGGGGGGGGGGTGAATGGGTTGGGTCTGTTTCTGGGGGCGGGGGGGGTGAATGGGTTGGGTCTGTTTCTGTGTGTTTCGGGGGGGGGTGAATGGGTTGGGTCTGTTTCTGGGGGCGGGGGGGTGAATGGGTTGGGTCTGTTTCTGGGTGTTTCGGGGGGGGTGAATGGGTTGGGTCTGTTTCTGTGTGTTTCGGGGGGGGGGTGAATGGGTTGGGTCTGTTTCTGGGGGCGGGGGGGTGAATGGGTTGGGTCTGTTTCTGTGTGTTTCGGGGGGGGGGTGAATGGGTTGGGTCTGTTTCTGGGGGCGGGGGGGGGTGAATGGGTTGGGTCTGTTTCTGTGTGTTTCGGGGGGGGGAATGGGTTGGGTCTGTTTCTGGGTGTTTCGGGGGGGGGGAATGGGTTGGGTCTGTTTCTGGGTGTTTCGGGGGGGGGTGAATGGGTTGGGTCTGTTTCTGTGTGTTTCGGCGGGGGGGGGGGGGTGAATGGGTTGGGTCTGTTTCTGTGTGTTTCGGGGGGGGTGAATGGGTTGGGTCTGTTTCTGGGGGCGGGGGGGGGGGGTGAATGGGTTGGGTCTGTTTCTGGGGGCGGGGGGGTGAATGGGTTGGGTCTGTTTCTGTGTGTTTCGGGGGGGGGAATGGGTTGGGTCTGTTTCTGTGTGTTTTGCGGGGGGGTGAATGGGTTGGGTCAGTTTCTGTGGGCGGGGGGGTGTTGAATGGGTTGGGTCTGTTTCTGGGTGTTTCGGGGGGGGTGAATGGGTTGGGTCTGTTTCTGAGTGTTTCGGTGGGGGGGTGAATGGGTTGGGTCTGTTTCTGTGTGTTACGGGGGGGTGGTGAATGAGTTGGGTCTGTTTCTGTGTGTTTCGGGGGGGGGGTGAATGGGTTGGGTCTGTTTCTGGGGGCGGGGGGGGTGAATGGGTTGGGTCTGTTTCTGTGTGTTACGGGGGGTGGTGAATGAGTTGGGTCTTTTTCTGTGTGTTACGGGGGGGGGGGTGAATGGGTTGGGTCTGTTTCTGTGTGTTTCGGGGGGGGGGTGAATGGGTTGGGTCTGTTTTTGTTTGTTTCGGGGGGGGGGGTGAATGGGTTGGGTCTGTTTCTGTGTGTTTCGGGGGGGGGTGAATGGGTTGGGTCTGTTTCTGGGTGTTTCGGGGGGGGGTGAATGAGTTGGGTCTGTTTCTGTGTGTTACGGGGGGGGGGGTGAATGGGTTGGGTCTGTTTCTGTGTGTTTCGGGGGGGGGGGTGAATGGGTTGGGTCTGTTTTTGTTTGTTTCGGGGGGGGTGAATGGGTTGGGTCTGTTTCTGTGTGTTTCGGGGGGGGTGAATGGGTTGGGTCTGTTTCTGTGTGTTTCGGGGGGGGGGGGTGAATGGGTTGGGTCTGTTTCTGTGTGTTTCGGGGGGGGGGGGGTGAATGGGTTGGGTCTGTTTTTGTTTGTTTCGGAGGGGGGGTGAATGGGTTGGGTCTGTTTCTGTGTGTTTCGGAGGGGGGGTGAATGGGTTGGGTCAGTTTCTGTGTGTTTCGGGGGGGGTGAATGGGTTGGGTCAGTTTCTGTGTGTTTCGGGGGGCGGGGGGGGTGAATGGGTTTGGTCAGTTTCTGTGTGTTTCGGGGGGGGTGAATGGGTTGAGTCAGTTTCTGTGTGTTTCGGGGGGGGTGGGTGAATGGGTTGGGTCTGTTTCTGGGTGTTTCGGGGGGGGGTGAATGGGTTGGGTCTGTTTCTGGGTGTTTCGGGGGGGGGGTGAATGGGTTGGGTCTGTTTCTGGGTGTTTGTGACAGAGGCAGAATTAGGCAGCAAGTGGCGACAGGGATCAGAGGAACACAGTTTCAAGTGTGCGTTACTGACATTTGAAGATGCAATGTGAAGGAACACAGTCTGG
>NW_027591737.1:0-76232 GCF_964213995.1 Mustelus asterias
AAAATATAAAGCCCGGGAGCTGGTAACCCCAAAAAATGGCAGGAAAAGGTAGTGCCATGGATGTATTTGATGAGGATTGTGAGACTTGGAACTTAGAAGAAGAAAGATTCCAATATTATCTCCAAGCAAAGCAAATAACGGATGACCTAAAGGTTGCAACATTTCTCAATTTGGTCAGATAGAAAGCTTTTACGTTACTACAAAGTCTAACCCCTCCAGCAGAGTCGGGAGGTAAAACCACGATGAACTGACAAAGGTCTCAGAAGAGCATTTCTCACTGAAACTGCCCAGAATTGCGAAAAGATTTTAGTTCCACCACCAAAGCGAGGAGGAAGGTGAAAGCATTTTGCAGTTTGTGGCGACCTTACGAAGGCTAGCTAAATATTGCAAATTTGGTGCGACACTTGATGATACTCTCCGTGATAGGTTATTAGAGTTGACACTCAGAGGGGGGAATTTTACTATTTGGAGTCTAAGTGCCGGATCTGGGCGTCAAATAGATCCACGCCTGGAATCCTCTTTCCAGCGCGCCCATACGCGTTTTGCCGGCTCCGGCCTGATCCGCACTGTGGGCGGGGCTTAGCGCTGGCAGACCGACTGGAGCTCTGAACTGCGCATGCGCAGTTCGAAAAAATCTGACAGAGCGCGCCCGGGCACGAAAGAAAGAAAAAGCAGAAAGCGGAGAGAGCGGCTCTCTGATGGTCATCCTCTGGTCGGGGGGAGGGGGAGGAGGAGGGGGGGTGCGGGACCCAGATCATCCTCTGGTTGGAGGGGAGGGGGTGTGACCGATCATCCCCTGGGGGGGGGAGGAGATGGGGTGTGACGTCTCATCCTCTGGGGGGGGGGGGGGGGGGGGGGGGGGGCGATGGGGGGTGGGAAGGGAGGGGGTGTGACCGATCATCCCCTGGGGGGGGGGGGGGGAGGGGGAGTAGAGGGGGTGTGACGTATCATCCTCTGGTCGGGGGGGTTCCGCTGCCTGTCTGCGGCCGATCCCTCCTCCCGGAGTGGACGTGAGGCCATGCCATCCCACAAAACCTTCACGATGAAGCGATTCCCCTCGGTTAAGAAGATGAAGAAGAACTCCGGCAGGAGGGATCGGCCGCAGACAGGCAGCGGAACCCCCCCGCTCCTCCCCACCGCCCCCCCCCCCCCCCCCCCCCGGGGATGAGACGTCACACCCCCTCTCTTCCTCCCACCCCCCTCCCGCCCCGACCAGAGGATGACCTGGGTCAGAGAGCCGTTGCAGTCTCTGACCCCGCTCTTCAGAAGCTGCAGCGGCGACTTCGGACTTTAATTCGGCAGGTCGGTTACAACGCGGACGCGGATCGGGCCAGAAGACGGTAAAGTGGGATTTGGCGGTAGAGTTGGGCGCGCGGTTCATTAAGTCGATTTAAGTAGATGCAAATGCATTTAAATCGCGGGCCGCCCGATTCGGGTGCGCGCCGGACCCGCGCCCAAATCGGGTGTCGGTAAAGCCGTGATCTGCTCGGATTCGGGTGCAGATCGCGTTAAAGGCCCGACGCCAACTTTACCGCGATTTTGCGCCCGGAAACGGGCGTGAAGTTTTGGTAAAATCAGGCCCAGAGTTTTTTTTATTCATTTGTGGGACATGGGCGTCGCTGGCTGGGCCAGCATTTATTGCCCATCCCGAGTTGCCCTTGAGAAGGTGGTGGGTGAGCTGCCTCTTGAATCGCTGCAGTCCATGTGCTGTGGGTTGACCCACAATGCCATTGGGGGAGGGAATTCCAGGATTTTGACCCAATGACAGTGAAGGAACGGCGATATATTTCCAAGTCAGGATGGTGAGTGACTTGGAGGAGAACTTGCAGGTGGTGGTGTTCCCATGTTTCTGCTGCCCTTGTCCTTCTAGATGGAAGTGGTGGTGGGTTTGGAAGATGCTGTTGGTATATGGCAATTTGCAACATTTTTAGGTATTCCCAAAACTTGATGGGAACCTATCAAAATGGATCTGTAGTATTGATATCCAAGACCATTGATAATCAGAATTGAAAGTATGCACCATTACTGTTATTTGTCTTCGCCAAGCCACAGGCATTCCCCTCCAGCCTTTGTAGGTGGCATCAGAGTTCTTGAGATGATCTCTATCAGTCTTGCCCAATACCAAGATGTCATCACGATGGCACTGAACTCTAGACGAGCCACTCAGGGTCCGGTCCATGACTGGAGCTGACCTTGTTCTAAAAGGCAAACGGCAATGTCCAGTTCCACGTGTGTAAGATATTTTTGTGACTTCTCACCAACATGTATTTGTTGGTAGGTCTTGGTAAGGTCTATTTTGCTGAATTTCTGTCCAGGCCCAGCGAAAAGGTTCTCAATTCGGGCAAGTGGATGTTGTTCAGCACACCGCACAAGGATAAGGGTAACCCGGAAATCCTCACAGATGTGTAAGGAGCCCTCTTCTTGAGCGTTGGATAGACAGGTGTTGTCCATTCATTATGTGAGACAGGTACCAATACTCCAGATGCTCCTCGTCAGCTTTGATCTTTGATCGTACGGCCTAAGGCAGGGTTCTGACCTTCAGAAATTTTGGTTGAGAGCCAGCGTTGATATTCAATTTTACAGTAATACCCTTCACCCTTCCCAATCTCCTTAGGAAACAACAGCTTGCTTTTGTATAACAGCTGTCAGATCAGTTTCTTCTGTTGCAATGCTATGTACTTCATTCCAATTTAACCAATTCTTCTCCAGCCATGACCATCAACTAAAGCCTTTCACCACAAACACTGATAGCTTCGTGGTCTGTCCATTTAGATCCACATTAACTTCCATTCTGGCCATCATAGGTACAGATCCCCCTGTATATATTTTCAGAATGATTAAGCTTTTTCTTGTACACGGCACCTGGGGCCAGAGAAAGTGCCGTCACTGTATCCAGTTCCAAACATATTGGTTTTCTCCCCAGCAGCAGTGTTACCCAGTGGCCCTACCTGCCACTGACAAAGATGTGGAACTTCCTCTCCGACTTAGTGTTACTCTGGTCCTCCGGTTCCTGCTGTAGGACACGCAGCTTCTTCCGCTTGTGACACCAGACTGTCGATTGTTTGGTTTGTTTTTCGGATTCAGTGTTTCTCTTTTGTTTTTACACGCACACTCAATGTGTCCCTTCTTGTCACACCGACGGTGTTCGAGGTCTCTGCACCAACATTCAGATGGATGGTGACCAGTCTTTCCACATCGGTAGGTAACATTCTTGGCTGCTTGCTATCTCGTGTGCATGCTCAACTGTCAATTTAGGCCATCGAGTTGATGCATTTAGCTGCTCTGCTTCTTCTGCAGCCAGCTCCAGGAAGACTGCAACCTGTGTGGTTTTCTGCAGAGAAAGGTTAGCCTCTGGTCAGGCAGCGTATCTGGATTACTCCACTACCAAGGCCACACACCAACCTATCACGCAGGATATCATTCAGTACTTCATTGAATTCACAATGTTTAGTGAGCTGTTTTAAGTACTGCAACATACTGCGCAACTGTTTCTCCCTCTTCTTTCCTTTTGTGAAACCTCGGTCTTACTGCTGTGACAAGCGACTTTGGGGAAAAATGCATCTCCGGGACTTTTACAATGTCCTTATATGATTGGCTGCCAGCTTTCCCGGGCATCTCTGAGCTTATTAATCAGCCAAAGGTCCTGGGCCCCATCACACTTAAAGTTGCCACCTTTCAATCATTTTCAATTCCATTTTCAAGGACAAAGGACGCAAAATGTTCAGTGTAGGAGCTCCACTGTTCAACAGTCTTATCAAAATGTCCCATAGGACAAGTAAGTGAGGCCACTTTCAGCCTTTTATTCTCTTTTGTCACTTATGGTGTTGCCATTTGAAGTGATTTGCTGCTTTAGGACTGTCACCTTTTTATTCACTGTCTCTGCAGCAGCCTGTTGGGTCTCAGTGTTTTTCCCGCCATTTGTCGGGAGATCGTGTCTGTGTATTTTTTTAAACTTTTGAGAACCTCTCACTTATTTTTCCAAACCATTGCAGCTTTCTTCTGGTTGTTTTTGCACATTGGGGGCTGTTTGCAGCCTATCAGTTGCTTTGTTGTTGATTTCCTGCTTTTTCAGGATTCTTGTTATTTTAAAACTTTAAGTTGCTTCCAGTGTCGGCCCTTTTATTGACTCGTAATTTCTTTTTAGCGGTTTTTTATTATTATTTTGAACGCCCCTGTTTTATTTCAGCTGAAGTGTTTTTGATTGCCTTTCTTAAAAAAGATCTTCTATACAGCTGTAATTCTTTGTTTTTTATTACACGCTGCAGGTTTCTTTTTGCTGCAGGTCCCTGATTTGAACAGTTCGCCCTGTTCTGCCGCGCAGTACAAATCCAACGTGCGGTTCAGCTGAAAGTGAAAGCTTCCTAACTTTAGTTTCACTGTTGGAGTGGAATTACGCCATCCTCGTCGCCAGTCTGTGTATTTGGTCCCAGTACCTTTCAAGAACTATCAGTATCAATCAGTATACAAGTAGACACAGGAGGTGATTAACATCGCAACTTCATCGCTGTCTCAGTCGCACTGATGAGAAAACATGGAACGTGCAATCCCACAATTCACTGGTTTGCAAAGTAAAATGATGTGGAGATGCCGGCGTTGGACTGGGGTAAACACAGTAAGAAGTTTAACAACACCAGGTTAAAGTCCAACAGGTTTATTTGGTAGCAAAAGCCACACAAGCTTAGAGCTCCGAAAGCTTGTGTGGCTTTTGCTACCAAATAAACCTGTTGGACTTTAACCTGGTGTTGTTAAACTTCTTGCAAAGTAAAAGCCAGATAAAACGTACAATACAGAACATTTCAGGTACATGTCCTATTTCCTATGTCTAGGGTGACACAGTGGTTAGCACTGCTGCCTCATAGAGCCAGGCACCTGCGTTCAATTCTCACTTTGGGTGACTGTGTGGAGTTTGCATGCTCTCCCCGTGTCTGCGTGGGTTTCCTCCGGGTGCTCCGGTTTCCTCCCACAGTCCAAAGATGTGCAAGTTAGGTGGATTGGCTGTACCAAATTGTCCCTTAGTGTCCAAAGCTGTGTAGGTTAGGGGGGGATTAGTGGGGTAAATATGTGGGGTTACGGGCTAAGGCTTCGGTAAGATGCTCTGTCGGAGAGTTGGTGCAGACTCAATGGGCTGAATGTCTCCTTCTGTATTGTAGGGTTTCTATGATTCTTGATGAAAGGTCATTGAACTGAAACATTGGGTGGAATTTGTTGCCCTCCCTCATGATACTGGTGGTGGGGGTCTTTCCTGACTCACTGCCAATCAAGGAGCTTAAGTGGGCAATTAATGTCCAATGTAGGGCCTCATTTCACCATGCAGTGAACACAGCAAACAAACCTGTGCAGGGCTGCTTGCCGGCTCTCGCTAGGGTCCCTCATTCAAAGGCACTCATTGCCTAATTGCAAGATCCAATATCAGGACGCAGGTCTTGCTGTCACCCCTTGCTGTCACCCCTCTCCTCCATCCCCGAGCCCCCTCTGCCATCACTCCCCTGTGGCCTGATGGTCTCAAGTGGGTGTCATACCGGCCTCCTCAGTGGCGCCGTAGCTTAACGAAGCTGCCAGCCTCTGTTTGGCTGGCTGCTCTCAGTGGGTGGGACTTGATCCCAGGCAAGGCGAGACGGAATGAATTGGGTGGATGGAGTGGGTATGGAGCTCACTCTGTCACCCATCGGAAACCTGGATAAAAACTCAAAGCAGTTACAGGGAAAAGGTGGGAGAACGGGGTTGAGAAACTTATAAGCCATGATTGAATGGTGAAGCAGACTCAATGGCCAAATGGCCTCATTCTGCTCCTATATCTTATGGTCTAGTTACCCATTTGTGCTGTTTAGAACTGTCACTGCAGGGGTTAGACTATTGTTCCTGTGGTAACTCTCAGATCCTGGCTAGTGTGGGGTCAAAGGGCATGTGCAGATTTCCTCCCTGAATTTGGGGACTTGATTTTTCATCTCCTCACAGTCAAGATATTCTATTTAATTTCATAGTCTCGTAATTGCAATGGGAATCCCCCAGACATTAACCATGGCTGTAAAATAAAAACAGAGACGCAGTTTTTAAAAAAAGTTTATTTATTATTGTCGCAAGTAGGCTTACATTAACACTGCAATGAAGTTACTGTGAAAATCCCCTAGTCGCCACACTCCGGCGCCTGTTCGGGTACACTGAGGAAGAATTTAGCATGGCCAATGCACCTGACCAGCACGTCATTTGGACCGTGGGAGAGAATTGGAGCACCCGGAGGAAACCCACACAGACACGGGGAGAATGTGCAGACAGTGACCCAAGCCAGGAATCAAACCCGGGTCGCTGGCGCGGTGAGGCAGCAGTGCTAACCACCGTGCCGTCCATTGGTATTGTCACTGGACTAGTAATCTAGAGACCCAGGGTAATGTTCTGGGACCGGGGTTCAAATCCCAACGTGGCAGATTGTGAAAACAAAAATTTGGAATTAAAAGTGTCGTGATGACCATGGAACCATTGTTGATTGTCACAAAAACCCATGTGAGGAATCGGGCCTACATGTGACTCCAGATCCACAGCAATGTGGTTGACTCTTAACTGCCCTCAGTGATGGGCACAAAATGCTGACCCCAGCCAGCGACGCCCATAGCCCATGAACAAATTTAAAAAATTAATCATTGTATAGCAGGCACAAGCAAATTAAATTAAAAGCAAGGGGCACAATTCACCCGTGTGTACTTTCCGAGTGATCCCTGCTGGCATCAGCAGTGTGTCAGGCGGGATTCTCCCACCTTCAGCATTTACATTGATGTATCCTGGGAATCCCGCCAGCCAGCTCAGTCTTACAAAGATCAAGGCGCCATTTTTAAAGAGTGCTCCAATCTCAGCACCAACAGACAGCACCCCCCCCACCTCCTTTCCACAACAGACACGGGTGGCACAGTGATTAGCACCGCTGTCTCACAGCGCCAGGGATGCGGGTTCGATTCCCAGCTTGGGTCACTGTCTGTGTGGAGTTTGCACGTTCTCCCCATGTCTGCGTGGGTTTCCTCCGGGTGCTCCAGTTTCCTCCCACAGTTCGAAAGACGTGCTGGTTAGGTGGATTGGCCATGCTAAATTCTCCCTCAGTGTACCCGAACAGGTGTCGGGGTGTGGCGACTAGGGGATTTTCACAGTAACTTCATTGCAGTGTTAATGTAAGCCTTACTTGTGACGAATAAATAAACTTTAGACATGGCAACCCCGCTGGCAAGGGGAAAACACCCAACCCCTCAGCACAAGGGGCGTCCGAGCATCGTTCCCCCCACCAAAGAACGAATAGGTCACCCCCCCCCTCCACCCTCACACCATGGAGGCATGAGAGTGACCCAACCCCCCCCCCCACCCCACCCCAATCAGAGCCATAAACCTCCCCCCCCACTATAAGAGAGACACTACCAGATGGGGTTCCATCTAGACCCCCTGTGCCAACCTTGCATTGCCCCTGGCAGTGACACCCTGACCTGGCACCTTGTACTCCAAGGAAGGGCAGGGAGCTAAGTGCTGTGCTGATGTGCCCCTCTCACACTGCTGGGCTGCAGAGGGAGGATCCCCCTCAGGGACCTGGACGTTGGGAGAGCTCAGGTTGGGGGAAAGGGCTTAACCTTAGGACTCTCCCCCGGGATGGGGGTCTAGTGCTGCACTTGTCCTTGTTGCTCTGGGAAAGATCTTGATGAGTTTCGGGATGGTGAATTCTGACACCATTCTGCGTCAGATATTCATTATTGCCTCTGTCCTCTGAAACCTTTGAAGTGCCCTAGTCAATTTGACATCCATGCCCAGGGAAACCTGGAAGGTTTCAAAATCACCACAGCACTCCATTCCACAACAGGGATTGGCCCAGAGGTGAAAAGCCCTCTTTAAAGTGCTCTTATAGGATGATCAGTCATGATTTCCTAGGAGAACCCCTTGTTTTCTCTCACAACCCACAATTACTGTGAAACCCCTTTCAAATGGTTTGATGATCAGTTTCACTGGGGAGTACCCTTTTAACATTGAAAGGTCAGCATCTGGTGTCTGCACCCTTTGTAGTGGTTTAATTGACAGGTATGGATTACTTACCCACGAGCCAAGAGCCTTGTTTGTTTCTCTTTCCCTTCATGCCTGAATGCATCTTGTGTTCTTTGTAAACATTGTGGTTAAAAAAGAGTTTAATCAAACCTAACCGTGATGTTTATAAACATTCAGCCTTTGATTGACAGGGATTCCAGAGTGTGACTAGATGGGCAATGGGATCCAGGTTGTCTGGACGGATGAGGGGATCTAACGCTTATTTAGTGTCACAAGTAGGTTTACATTAACACTGCAATGAAGTTACTGTGAAAATCCCCCAGTCGCCACACTCCGACGCCTATTCGGGTACATTGAGGGAGAATTTAGCATGGCCAATGCACTGAACCAGCATGTCTTTTGGACTGTGGGAGGAAACTGGAGCACCCGGAGGAAACCCACACAGACACGGGGAGAACGTGCAGACTCCACACAGACGGTGACCCAAGCTGGGAATTGAACCCGAGTCCCTGTCGCTGTGAGGTAGCAGTGCTAACCACTGTGCCAACGTGTCTGGATGGGTGAAGGAATGCCAGGGTGTGTCTGGATGGGTGAAAGTTGAGGACAAGGATGCAAAGTGTGCCCAGTATGGAACAGGGCCGGATCATGTTATGAGGCACAGGTTCCCGATGGAAGTTTCAATGATAAATTCCACCCCTATGAGCGTGTGATTGGACAGGATCTGCCCATGTACACAAGCCTCCAGCCACATCTTCCGGGGCCGAGTGTAACAGTCAACATCTGGTCAAGGCTTTGGCCTCCTGCTGGACACCGGGACATTCACTTTGCCAGTGGCCCTGGTGACCACCAGTCTGTCCAACGGCCATCTTATCCATCCTTGACCCTGCTCACCTGGGTCCTCCTCTCTGCTCGATGTCATGGGCCTTACAGGAGTGACATTCTCCCATAGTCGAGGCTCCAGCAAGATGGCCCATTATCTGAGAGAGAGAGCGAGATCGCTGGCTGGAATCACCCTGATTAGATCCCGAGAAAAGACAGGCAGCTCCTGATACGGCCACTTGTGTCCAACACAACTTGACAAACAGATGCAAACCCAACATGACCACCAGCCAGTCAGGGCAAAATTAATAATTTATGCATTCTCAATGACTCATAAAATCACCATGACAAATATAATGATGAATGTTTCAACTATAATTAAAATATTTCTCTGTACAAACAAAGCTTGCATAGAAGCCACCAGGAGTGCATCAGATCAACAGGACACCTCATTAACAAGACAATGTACAAAACAGCCAATGACACCCAAAATAACATCTGCCAACATTACAAGAAAATATTATCTCGATACATAATAAAATATAATTGTGCGGATATTATCTCTTTGCAACAAGCTAATATTAAAATGGAGATGGGAGACGGTGATTTATTACAGACAGAAGACACATCTTGAGGTGAACAAGAAAACAAGACATCGTTATCCCAACTCGTTAGCGATCAGAATCTGGTGAAACCTGTCTCTCCCTGAGGGGTAGTTTCAGTGCTCAGAGTTTTTGAGTAGTGGTGTATAATGGGACAAGAAGGTGCCAATCAAACAGAAATACCAACCTCCTGAAATCGCCCCTCCTCTGACCGACTGGAGAACATTTACTGATTATTTTCTCGAAATTCTGTTCCTGGCACTGTGCCAAATTATTTGTGGTCGGGCAGCCTGTGTATCCAAGCTCATTAATTTAGCTAATTACTGATCTTTAACAACTGTGATATGGTTAATAACATGCAGCACTCTGTACAATTTCAGCAGAATTACTTCAGGAATTTTATTGGACACAAATTAAAATTTCAATGCTTTGGAAAATGAGATTTGCAGTTAATCACATTTTCTCCCGCTCTTTATGTGATGTTCCTCATTACTTCTCCCCCCATCCCAGGAGCTGAGACTTGCGTTGGTATCTTTGGAATTGAACTCCAGCACCTTCGTCCATACGGGGTCCCCCACTCTACGTGGGGCAAATTCCAGGAGGTTTCAGAGCCAGGTTCAACTACCACAGCAGGTGATGAAATTTGAATTCAATAAAAATCTGGAATTAAAAGTCTAATGGTGACCATTGTCATACAAACCCATCTGGTTTACTTCTGTCCTTTAGGGAAGGAAATCTGCTGTCCTTACCTCGACTGGCCTACGTGTGATTCCAAAGCCACAACAATGTGGTTGGCTCTTAACTGCCCTCTGAAATGGTCCAGCAAGCCACTCAGTTCAAGGGCAATGAGGGACGGGTAATAAACGCTGGCCCAGCCAGCGATGCCCACATCCCCTGAATGAAAACCTGATCACCTGACATCCATTACTGCCATCCCCGACCTTACTGCTCTGAGCAGAAAGTGGGCGGGTTCATTCATCAATGGATGGTTTTGACGGTCAACTTTTTCCACAATCTAAAATCTTTTTGGAGACAGGAATAAAACAGGTATTCAAAGAAAACAATCTATGTTAATGCCCCCTCCCCCACCCACTATCCCTCACCCACCCACTATCCCTCCCCCACTATCCCTCACCCACCCACTATCCCTCACCCACCCACTATCCCTCACCCACCCACTATCCCTCACCCACCCACTATCCCTCACCCACCCACTATCCCTCACCCACCCACTATCCCTCACCCATCATTTCTCTCCTGCAATTGTCTCTGGCTGTGTCCTTAAAGATCAATCTCAAACATCAGGAGACTCCAGGGAAATCTTGGCAGATTGGCAACTCTAAGACAAGAGCCATCCTTCATACCCCATGCTTGGCACAGAGTGTTGGCACTTTATCGTACCACCGGTCTGTCCCTCCTGATGTTCACACCTGCACAACTTCCAGCATCAGTGACAATCGAGAAGTGGGAATTGGGAGCGAATTCTTCCCCAGATAGAATTAATTATTATGGTGCCAATGTAGGGCATCAGCAGGTATAATGGCAGGCAGTCGCTCTGGCACAGGGTAGATGTGGGAGAATGTAACCTGAGTCCGGGAGTCTGGGAAATGTAACAGAGGGAAGTGATAAAGTAATGAACACTGCTTGAATATCCCAAGTTGTACTTTGAGAAATTTAACTGATGACTATATTTAATCGCCAGTGCAAACACAGGTATAAAGGTAAAGTCGCCTTAGTCCCAGATGGTCATAGGCTGCTCTGCCCTATGAGGGGGAGAGCTGACTGGTGCTGATTTAACCTGAGGGTCACCACACTACAGGCGAGGGGCAAAGGTTGAGAAGGTGGGCGGGACTTTCATGAATAACTTCAGCCGGTATGGGAATTGGACCCACACTGTTGGCGTTGCTCTGCGTCACCAACCAGTCGTCCAACCAACTGAGCTAAACCGATACACGGAGTTGCATACAAAATATACAATGGTGCCTTCATTGATGCAGTGCACACATTGGGAGGCATGTCCACTTACTAGTCCAAAATAAAAACCTTAAAAAAAACCCATTAGCTGCCCAGTCAGTTTCACTGGTGCCTCAGAGAAAGGCAGGGCTGAATGCACGATGCCTAAAGGTAGGAGGCTGGGAGACTGAGCCAAGAGTGGCAGAAGGAGAGATAGAGAGGGACAGGCGACACTGGAGAGTCGAGACGAGGATTGGGGGAGGATTGAGCCAGCAACAGTCAAGTGTGGCCGCCACGTGAGCTACAGTCCCCTCTGAGCTTTGGGACAAGGGAATCCATCCCAGTTTTAACCCTGATTCCACCACCCTCCACATCAATACAAAGCACTGGGATTCTGCCTTCACCTGTGCTTCCATCCAATGGCTCTGAACAATGTGGACATTACTGCTCCTGCTCAAAGCCTTCTTCAAGAGCTACAACTCTCTGTACAATGATTGGCCGGAGGTTAATTTGCATGCTCACACTGAGGCTCCTCCCTCTCTTTTTTAAAGTTGAAAGTTAAAGTTTATTTATTTGTGTCACAAGTAGGCTTACATTAACACTGCAATGAAGTTACTGCGAAAACCCCTAGCCGCCACACTCCGGCACCTGTTTGTGTACACTGAGGGAGAATTTAGCACGGCCAATGCACCTAACCTGCACGTCATTTGGACTGTGGGAGGAAACCGGAGCACCCGGAGGAAACCCATGCAGACACAGGGAGAACGTGCAGACTCCACACAGACAGTGACCCAAGCCGGGAATTGAACCCGGGTCCCTAGCACTGCGAGGCAGCAGTGCTAACCACTGTGCCACCCCATCTTGGCGTTGTTCTAGAATCACTCAATGGCACCTTTGCACATAACAGCACAGCTATGGCTAGACCTGCTGACATGTAGATTAACTACACCACTGACGACTGTGAATCCGTCAATGGCCTCCACTGAGTGAGGCTGGGAGGAGATGTTTAAATGTTGAAAGGATTCAGATTTGATACTTTATCTGCGCCCACCCTCCTTTCTCTGGTGGGAGTCAGGGGGCGAGATTGGGAATGAGGGAGACATTCGGCAAAGGCCTCTGCCCTCGCTCGCGGCTGGCGTTCTTCAGCGCTGTTGGAAGTTATATGTTTGGTCTGCTATTGTGACTAATAATAAACCAGGAGGTCAGTGGGAGTCAACTAACTGGAACAGTTTATTAACACATCTTCAATCTAGCACAGTCAGCACAAGACTAACTGGGCAGTCCCGGGTCACCTGACCCATTCTCTTAAAGGGGCATGCCCCACATGCATAATAAAAGTGAATGGAATTTCGGCTGGAACGCCAGTTTCTCTGTTCTCACTTGCAGCAGGACAGGCACGGATGTGATCGGAGAATCCCGCCCATCGTTTCAAAATTAGCGCTGGTCCATTCGGCAGAGAAATCGGGATAGATTTTTTGCCGCATAAAAAGGGGGGGGGGTTTGGAACACTCACGTGTGAATATTGGTGCACCGTGAGCTTTACAATGTGAGGTTGACAGGTTTTGTGGGGAAGGTTATGGGGTGAAATGGGGAATGGATGGAGTTGAGGTGGTGATCCGGCAATGATACCACATCTGAATCGGTGTCTGCTCAGGTGCCGCACGAGGTATGGAATCTGTGAATTATTCCACCCTCAACAAGTAATCTAACCTCCAGCGCGCACTGTCCAACCCCGCACTCGGCAACTCAAACATTTACATTCAGCAGTGAACAGGGCAAGACCACGTCGAGAAAGAAAAATATTTCCAATCAGCTTCACTGAAATCAGTGCCTTTCCAGGCATCAGATCCCAGAATCACAGAATTGTTACGGTGCAGGAGGAGGCCATTTGGCCCATTGTGTCTGCACTGGCTCTCCAAACCAGCATCAACTGATACTCTGAATCATAGAATCCCTACAGTGCAGAAGGAGGCCATTTGGCCCATCGAGTCTGCACCGATCACAATCCCACCCAGGCCCTATCCCCATAACCCCACATATTTACCCTGCTAATCCCCCTAACACTACGGTTAATTTAGCATGGCCAATCAACCTAACCCACACATCTTTGAATTAGTTCATCATTTTCTATTAATTTAACTAAAATATGCAAAATGCAAGTATCATAATTTCAGGAAGATAACCCCCCCCCTCCCACAGTGCATGTTAGAGAATCATACATCACAGAGCTCCGTTCTCTTGCCCAGTGTGACTGTCCTTGGCTATTTGAAAGAGTCAGTCATCTCCTCCTTTCCCCAGAGCCTGGAAACTTGCTTTCTCAAGTATTTATCCAATTCTCATTTGAGAATTGTTACTGAATCTACTCCCAGCACCTTTCAGTCCAGATCAAAACAGCACGCAGTGGGAAAGAATTTTCCCCTTTGGGTCTTTTGCTAAGTCACTTAAATCTCTCAAATAAGCAAAATAGTCCAGATGCTGGGATCTGAAACAAGATTCCCAGGATGCTGGGAAAACTCGGCAGGTCTGGCAGCATCTGTAAGGAGAGAGAAACAGAGGGGGCGATTCTACCTTTTTTTTCCCAAAAGTGCTGGGCAACTTGAAACTGGGAGAGTTTCAGATCCGTCTTTGGGTGTGTTTTTAGGCTCCCCATACGCATCCTGGCTGCAAGATTTTGAGCAAGTCTGATGCTCGTTGCAGAAGCCGATGGGCGGGACTTAACTCACCCGAAAGCCTGCAGAGGGAGGTAGTGCATTGAGGCAAAACATATATAGGGGATAGTTTAAAAAAGGGTTTAAGACGGAGGAGAAAGGTCACCATCTAAAGTCTTTGAACTCAACCTTGAGCTCCAAGGACCGCGATGGACCCAATCGGAAGATTAGGTGCTATTCCACCAGTTTGCATTGGGCTTCACTGGGACACTGCAGCAGGCCAAGAACGGACATGTGGGAATGAGAGCAAGATGCCAAGTTAAAATGGCAAGTGACTGGAAGGTTGGGGTCCTGCTTGCAGGCTGACTGCAAAGCGGTCACCCCAGTCTGTGTTTAGTCTCCCCAATCTAGAGAAGAACAGTGAATATAATAGACCAAAATGACCCTAAATCTCTCCTCTGGTTACCAGGCGGATGTCATTTGAATGCTTTTCCCAATTTGCTCTGTCAAAATAGCTTAATATGGAAAAGTTCTATTTCATTTCCCCTTCACATTCTCTACTCCGAGACCCACTCCAGCATCGCCAGCCTCTCAATTCTAGTAAATCTCCTTTCAGGCAGCACAGTGGCTAGCACTGCTGCCCCACAGCGCCAGGGACCTGGGTTCAATTCCCGGCTTGGGTCACTGTCTGTGTGGAGTTTGCACATTCCCCGTGTCTGCGTGGGTTTCCTCCGGGTGCTCCGGTTTCCTCCCACAGTCCAAAGATGGGCGGGTTAGGTGCATTGGCCCTGCTCAATTGCCCCTTAGTGTCCCGGTTAGAGGGATTAGCGGGGTAAATATGTGGGGTTATGGGGATAGGGCCTGGGTGGGATTGTTGGCGATGCAGACTCGATGAGCCGAATGGCCTTCTTCTGCACTGTTAGGGTTTTTATGAAATGCTGGTAGGTGAAGGTAGGAGAGGGGAGGCTGGTATGGAGCATTGACATCAGCACGGACAAATGGGGTCTCCCGCTCACCATAACCCTTAATTCCTTTACTGTTCAAAACTCTACCTATCCTTGCCTTAAAAACATTCAACGAGGTAGCCTCGACTGCTTCCCTGGGCAGGGAATTCCACATGTGCCCACCGTTCTGCGCAGCAAAAGCAATCCTAGTGCCAATGCGTTTAGTTCAGTACAGTGTAGAATGTTTCAATACTTTCCACAAGCTTCACAAAGTAAACAAACAAAAACAATAAAAAGGAATTGCATTTATTAATTGTGACGTTGCTTCCTAAAACAAAACCTTTCCTGGGATGTGGGTGCCGCTGGCGAGGCTGGCATTTTTATTGGCCCTCCTAATTGCCCTCGAGAAAGTGGTAACCCCGTGCCACCTTCTCGAACCGTTTGCAGTCCACGTAGGGTAGGTGCACCCACAGTGCTGTTAGGGAGGGAGCTGCAGGTCGGGTGTGCGGGTCCAATCTCCCAGTCATCCTCGATGGAAGGTCTCCAGCCTCTCAGAACCACTCGCCAAGCTGCAGAGAAAGGACCCGAGCAGTGAGCCTGGCCACAGTCGGCCGATTCATCGCCTGCCAGATTTGCCGGTCTAGTTGCAGTTCGCAAAAGCAGTGAAATGATGCAAAGCAGTAGAATGAATCAGGGATACGTGAATCAAATATTAAAGGTAACATCCAGCCCATGTACAAACCATATATATATATTATATACGTCTATTACAATTCTGGCAAACTTCATTGGAATTTAGTTAAATTCGCATATATCCTTTGACAATATTACATTTTCACATTAGCTATAAATTTCTTCCATATCCTGTGTTTCCCTCCCCCAAGGCTTCCTCTGCCTCATCCTCAGCAGGGATAAACAACGTTAACACTGGGATGAAGAGGTGCAATGTATTTGTACAGATACCACAGAGTGCCACGATAGAGAACTCATTCTCTTGTGAAAATGCTGATTGGAATGAGCGGAACTCGACATGTTTTGGGGGTTGCACAAGGAGGATGTTTGGTGTTGGAGGCAGTGCCAATGGCAGGGTAGCTCGCTGCCAGCATTCTGCCCTATCTCTTCGGTTACGGGGCTGGGTGGCTACTTCTTGTCATCAGCTCAGATCTGCAAACAATAAACCTACGCCATTACGGCGCTGACCATTTACCAGCCACTGTTTCGAAGGCGAGATAAATACCAGCAGGTCAGTGACGCAGTGCTTCCCAAACCTTGTGCACCTGATCAGCAAATCTTCCAGCTCTGAACCATTACCCTCAGCCACCCTCTCAGTTCCTCCTGCCTGACCCTGCTACTGTTCAATCAGCAGGAACAGGCAGGCCTGTAGCTTCTGACCCAACAGCAACTCTCCACACAAATGTATCTGTGAGTGTCCATGGGTTCATTCACCAGGTCCCGGTGTTCTGTATGTGGGCACAATGATACTTCAGGTTTATGGGTGCATCCATGCATGCATGCATGCACACATGTACATACAGGCAGGCAGACGCACATGTACACACACACACATGCATGCATGCACACGTACATTCAGGCAGACACACACACATGTACACACATGCATGTACATATGCACACACGTGTGTGCATATGTGCAGGAAGGCGTACATGCATGCACATGCAGGCACATGCACTGCACACACACACATACACTTTGCAGCAGTAATCAGGAATAACCTAAACTTGGCCTGTTTGTGACCCCACTGCCCACGCTCCCCACCCCGACACACGCTCAGCTTTTGACTATGATCATCAAACTCACCCTGGATTTGGGCTGGTGTTGTCTGCGATCTTCCTGACCTACATCCCAACAGTGAAGGACATTCGCCCACAGCTCAATCAGTGCCATTGTGTGGTAGATTTTAGCAAGTGGACAGTATCCATCTGTCCCGACCCCGGGAGGGCTAGCCTCCTCCTGATACTCCGGGGAAGCCCCGGCCTGGTTTTGAGGATGTGTCCTGCGACATTCACAAGTCAGCTCAGTAACGTCACGGCAGTGAGATGCCAACTCTGTGAGGCTGAGCTTGCAGACACCGGCACCAAGACCCAGCCATAGGGAGCTAGCTTTAGACACAGAGCGGGGATGAGCGCTAACAGGTACCAGCTCTTAAAAGAATCAGCCACATTTTGACAGAACCAAGGGATTAAATAAAACCAAGAAACAATCTGTCTCCAGGATCTCCTCACTCCCCTTCCCCCCCAGCCCATGGTGAAATGGTAAGTTGGAACAGACTCAGGTTCTGAATTGCTATTGATGTGTGGGTGAGGGTGTGTCAGGGTGGGGGTGTGTCAGGGTGGGGATGTGTCGGGAGGGGGTGTGTCAGGGTGGGGGTGTGTCAGGGTGAGGGTATGTCAGGGTAAGGGGGTGGGGGGGAGGAAGCCAGCTGATAGATTCATTAATTCAGGTTATGAAGAGCCAGGTTAATGTCTGTCTTCACCCGAATCCCTCTGCCAGCGGAAAGGGGCAAAGGGTACGGGAGAACCACCCAACGGGGGGGAAAACATTGAGAATGGGGCAGAAGCGAAACGCGGCCCTGGTGCAGGGAATCATTGTGGTTCCTCCCTCCGATAAATAACATTTCAGTGTACACAGACTGAGGCGGATACATCTCACACAGCTACACACTACAGCCAACAATTAAAAACCTACATTGGGAATTCCCTCGGAACTTTCCGACATTGGCAGGAGATCAGACCCTCCAAAGGAATCCCCTAGACCCATTCCTTAAAGACTTTAAATATTCAATTTACTAAATAAAAACAGTTATTGAAGTGTAAAATATTCTGCGTTCTTCTTTTTGGTGATGTTGTCCTTCTGTATTACAACAATGACATCAAGCGTCACCTGTATTTTTGGTTGCTCGCTCTTTCGCACAGATTCCAGTGGCGTCCACAGATTGGGAAAGCGAATGAAAGATTCACGCTGTGCAATCCACAGGTTTCTCAATAGCATCAATCTCCCTTTGTCACAAGGCAGAGAGACGTCCTATTGAGTGAGAGCTCCAGCTCACTCTTCAAATGAGTCCCTGCTTTGCTGGTCCCAGGACGTCGCTGACTGGCTTTCTGTAAATCACCACACCTCGCACTTTCTCACAGGATTCATTGTGCTCCCAGCAGGACAATTGAAATGCTCGGCGAATTCCACAGAGTTGGCCACGGTTCCGATCACCCTGTACATCGAGGGGCTATGGGGGTCGGTGACGAGTCCCTCGTGGATACTTTCGGGGGTCCGGACCGAGCACCAGACCTGGGTGGGGGGCAGGGGGTGGGGGGGGGATGCAGAAACATCACATTCCCTCTGTTAGAAAACTTCCACACAACACATTGGCATTTTAGCATTTGAAGACATCCTGAACTTGTGACAGGCACCATATAAATAAATTGTGAAAGGCGCTATATAAATTCACTGTGAAAGGCGCTATATAAATTCACTGTGAAAGGTGCTATATAAATAAACTGTGAAAGGTGATTTGATTTGATTTATTATTGTCATGTGTATTAACATACAGTGAAAAGTATTGTTTCTTGCGCGCTATACAGACAAAGCATACCATTCATAGAGAAGGAAACGAGAGGGTGCAGAATGCAGTGTTACAATCATAGCTAGGGTGTAGAGAAAGATCAACTTAATGCAAGGTAGGTCCATTCAAAAGTCTGATGGCAGCAGGGAAGAAGCTGTTCTTGAGTCGGTTGGTACGTGACCTCAGACTTTTTTATCTTTTTCCTGAAGGAAGGTGGTGGAAGAGAGAATGCCCGGGGTTTGTGGGATCCTTGATTATGCTGGCTGCTTTGCCGAGGCAGCGGGAAGTGTAGACAGAGTCAATGGATGGGAGGCTGGTTTGCGCAATAGAATAGGTACGATATAAATTCACTGTGAAAGGCGCTATATAAATTCACTGTGAAAGGCGCTGTATAAATTCACTGTGAAAGGCGCTGTATAAATTCACTGTGAAAGGCGCTATATAAATTCAGAGAAAGGCGCTGTATAAATTCACTGTGAAAGGCGCTATATAAATTCACTGTGAAAGGCGCTATATAAATTCACTGTGAAAGGCGCTATATAAATTCACTGTGAAAGGCGCTATATAAATTCAGAGAAAGGCGCTGTATAAATTCACTGTGAAAGGCGCTATATAAATTCACTGTGAAAGGCGCTATATAAATTCACTGTGAAAGGCGCTATATAAATTCACTGTGAAAGGCGCTATATAAATTCACTGTGAAAGGCGCGATATAAATTCACTGTGAAAGGCGCTATATAAATTCAGGTTCAACACTAACTTTTGAAGTGAAATTGAATCTCTACTTTCATCATTAGTGTGTGTGATGCAGGCATTGCTGCCAGGCCCATCATTTATTGTCCATCCCTAATTATGCCCGAGAAGCTGGTGGCGAGCTTCCTTCTTGAACCGCTGCAGTCCTTGTGGTTTAGGTACACCCACAGCGCTGTTAGGGAAGGGGTCCTAGGACTTTGACCTGGTGACTGTGAAGGGACAGTGATATATTTCCAAGTCAGGATGTTGTGTGGCTTGGAGGGGAATTTCCAGATGGTTGTGTTTCACTGTGTCTGCTGCCCTTGTCTTTCTAGATGGTAACAGTCATGGGTTTAAAAGATTAAAGAGCCTCGGTAAGTTTCTGCTGTGCATCTTGTAGATGGTACACATTGCTGCCACAGTGTCAGGGGTGGAGGGAGTGCATGTTTGTGGAAGGGGGAGCAATCAAGCTTTGTCCTGGATGGTGTCAAACTTCTTTAGTGTTGCTGGAGCTGCACCCATCCAGGCAAGTGGAGAGTATCCCATCGCATTCCTGACTTGTGCCTTGCAGATTATTTATGTGGCTAGTCCAGTTAAGTTTCTGATCAATGGTAACCCCCAGAATGTTGATAATGGGGGTTTCAGCGATGGTAATGCTCTTGAATGTGAAGGGATGTTTGGCAGATTCTCTCTTGTTGGAGACGCGTTGTCTGGCACTTGTGTGGTGCAAATGGCAGCATTTGGATAGTTTCTTTTATTCATTCAAGGGATGTGGGTGTGTGCTGTGAAATCATAGAAACCCTACGGTACAGAAAGAGGCCATTCGGCCCATCGAGTCTGCACCGACCACAATCCCACCCAGACCCTCCTCCCATATCCCTACATATTTTACCCACTAATCCCTCTAACGCACGCATCTCAGGACACTAAGGGGCAATTTTAGCATGGTCAATCAACTTAACCCACACATCTTTGGACTGTGGGAGGAAACCGGAGCACCCGGAGGAAACCCACGCAGACACGAGGAGAATGTGCAAACTCCACACAGACAGTGACCCAAGCCGGGAACCCAGGTCCCTGGAGCTGTGAAGCAGCAGTGCTAACCACTGTGCTACCGTGCCGCTGTGGGTCTGGAGTCACATGTGGGCCAGACCAGGTAGGGATGACAGATGAGTTTTAATGAAAATAGTCATCGTTAGGCTTTCCTGAACCTCAGACTAAAATGTCAGTGGAGAGTGCGGCCCACAGCAATCTGATGGTGGAGCAGCCCAGATTACTGCCACCTCTATCTGGGGGAAGAGGTCCTACCTTCCAGAGCTGCTGGCCAATCAGGTGACCGACTCTGTCGCCCCCACAGCGCCAGCTGGAATCAGAGGCCATTGCTGAAGGCAGCACCCCCCCATGCCAAGGAGCCCAGGCAGGTCAGGGTTGGGAGTCTCAGTGCGGCAGTAGGGCTGGTTAATGAGGCCTGGAGGGGGGCTGGGGGGGGGAATGACCTTGTGGGGGTGGGGAGGGGGGGGGGGAAGAATTGCCTGTGCTTAACACCAGAGCCACGCAGCTAAATCTGCCGGGCCCCCTGCCTGCAGTGGACCCTGTCCTCCCAGTGGAAAAACTGTTCACATGGTCAGTGAAAATACAGACAGCAAAAAAAAACAAGCAGTTTCTTTTCCCGAATCCTTAACGCCACACCAAACGTGTGATCACACAAACACTGCACAACATCAAGTGGGAACGTCAGTCAGTCCCAAACCCCGGAGAGAAGTCCAGGCCGAGGGTCGCAGTTCAATGTGATGTACCTCACCTGAGCAAATCCGAGGAAGAAGAGTTGTCGATTGGTGAGGTCCAGAGTGGGGAGAAGCATCTCTTCACCATTCTTTTTAACCCAGCTCTCATAGGCCTGAAAAGCAGAGTTTTTAAACTTAACTGGAGCATTGACATTTAACTATAGATTCAGTGAAGCAATCCACTTGGCATTAACACTCCAGACTGCAGTCAAAGGCCACTGTTAACGATTTACTGGGAATCAGTAATCAACAACAAACATACACAGGCCCTCAGGATCATGCGACGGAATCCTATTAATCCATGGGGGGGGGGGGGGGGGGCGGGGGGGTGTCGCATGGGGGGGGGGTAGATGGGAGTGGTAGATGGGGGAGGTTGACGGGGGGGGGGGGGAGGGGGGTAGAGGGGGGGGTAGAGGGTAGACGGGGGTGGGGGGGGGGGGTTAAGATGGTGGGGGTTGCATGGGGGGGTGTGTTGGATGGGGGGCCGAATCGGGGTTGGAGGATGGGAAGAGCTGGGACAAAATTCTCCAATAATATCAGGCGCGAGTGACTTGCTGATTTCCTCCCTCCTGGTGTCTGCTTTAACCTTCTTTATTTACACAGGAACTCTGGAATTCATCCACTCACTTACTGAATGTAGATCGATGAATGAGAGCCTGGAAGGCTGAGTGAGACCCTAACCCTGAATTTGTAAATGTCTAACGGGCAACTTCCATTTGTGATAACAAGTCAAGCAAAAGCCTGGATGTCTGGCTCCCGCTGCGCTGGTTTCCGACTCGAGCTCCATCCAGCCCTGGACCATTTTCCGGGACACCGGATGGGAAGTGCGGCAGGCGCGAGATGTCCCACCGGGAGGTGGCACTGAGCGGACCCAGCTCGCTAAGGGCCACAAGAGGTCAACTCAAAATGACTGACTGCTCGGTTCCTACAGGCAGTGGAGGACAGTTCAGGAAGTCGAAGGGCGGCACAGTGGTTAGCACTGCTACCTCACCATAGACTACTCTCCGGAATCGGTTGCATTCTTGGACACGCGCATCTCCATTAAGGACGGTCACCTCAGCACCTCACTGTACCGCAAGCCCACGGATAACCTCACGATGCTCCACTTCTCCAGCTTCCACCCTAAACACGTTAAAGAAGCCATCCCCTACGGACAAGCCCTCCGTATACACAGGATCTGCTCGGATGAGGAGGATCGCAACAGACACCTCCAGACGCTGAAAGATGCCCTCATAAGAACAGGATATGGCGCTAGACTCATTGATCAACAGTTCCAACGCGCCACAGCGAAAAACCGCACCGACCTCCTCAGAAGACAAACACGGGACACAGTGGACAGAGTACCCTTCGTTGTCCAGTACTTCCCCGGAGCGGAGAAGCTACGGCATCTCCTCCGGAGCCTTCAACATGTCATTGATGAAGACGAACATCTCGCCAAGGCCATCCCCACACCCCCACTTCTTGCCTTCAAACAACCGCACAACCTCAAACAGACCATTGTCCGCAGCAAACTACCCAGCCTTCAGGAGAACAGTGACCAAGACACCACACAACCCTGCCACAGCAACCTCTGCAAGACGTGCCGGATCATCGACACAGATGCCATCATCTCACGTGAGAACACCATCCACCAGGTACACGGTACATACTCTTGCAACTCGGCCAACGTTGTCTACCTGATACGCTGCAAGAAAGGATGTCCCGAGGCATGGTACATTGGGGAAACTATGCAGACGCTGCGACAACGGATGAATGAACACCGCTCGACAATCACCAGGCAAGACTGTTCTCTTCCTGTTGGGGAGCACTTCAGCGGTCACGGGCATTCGGCCTCTGATATTCGGGTAAGCGTTCTCCAAGGCGGCCTTCGCGACACACGACAGCGCAGAGTCGCGGAGCAGAAACTGATAGCCAGGTTCCGCACACACAAGGACGGCCTCAACCGGGATATTGGGTTTATGTCACACTATTTCACATAAATATTTCTGCTTTTTTCCTCCTGAGTCTTTATCATGCGATCCTAGAATCAGAATTTATGTCACACTATTTGTAACTCCCACAGTTGCGTGGACCTGCAGAGTTTCACTGGCTGTCTTGTCTGGAGACAATACACATCTTTTTAGCCTGTCTTGATGCTCTCTCCACTCCCATTGTTTTGTTTCTTAAAGACTGGATTAGTTGTAAGTATTCGCATTCCAACCATTATTCATGTAAATTGAGTCTGTGTCTTATAAGTTCTGTTTGTGAACAGAATTCCCACTCACCTGAAGAAGGGGCTCAGAGCCTCGAAAGCTTGTGTGGCTTTTGCTACCAAATAAACCTGTTGGACTTTAACCTGGTGTTGTTAAACTTCTTACTGTGTTTACCCCAGTCCAACGCCGGCATCTCCACATCATGACCTCACAGCGCCAGGGACCCGGGTTCGATTCCCGGCTTGGGTCACTGTCTGTGTGGAGTCTGCACGTTCTCCCCGTGTCTGCGTGGGTTTCCTCCGGGTGCTCCGGTTTCCTCCCACAGTCCAAAGATGTGCGGGTTAGATGGATTGGTCATGCTAAATTGCCCCTCAGTGTCAGGGGACTAGCTAGGGTAAATGCATGGGGTTATGGGAATAGGGCCTGGGTGGGATTGTGGTCGGTGCAGACTCGATGGGCTGAATGGCCTCCTTCTGCACTGTAGGGATTCTAGGGTTCTGATTTTAAATGCCCTCTCTCTTGTTACCTTCCACTGCAGCTTGTTGCTCATCTCCAAGGAGGCTTCTGATTGGGTGGCACAGTGGTTCGCACCCAGATTTAATCCTGGCCTTGGGTGACACTGTGGAATCTTGGGTCACTGTCTGTGTGGAGTCTGCACGTTCTCCCTGTGTCTGTGTGGGTTACCTTCGGGTGCTCCAGTTTCCCCCCACACTCCAAGGATGTGCAGGTTAGATGGATTGGCCGTGCTAAATTGCCCCTTGGTGTCCCAAGATATATCGATCGGAGAGATTAGCCATGGTGAAAGTGTGGGGTTATGATGATAGGGAAAAGTAGATTACTTGGGTAAAATACTCTGTTTCAGAGGGTGGGTGCAGACCCGATGGGCCAAATGGCCTCTTTTGCACTGCAGGGATTCTATGATTGGCCCTCCAGCTTCAAGAGACCACCCACTGTCCTTAATTGGATGGCGAGTTGGTTCTTTGGCCATTGATTAGCCATTCCAGGGAAAGACACATTGACTGACTGTTTCCCATACAGACAGGGTTCAGAAACACTCAGGGGAAGTCCAGCCCCAGGGATGTATAATCTAAAATCTGTACTAGATACCATTGGTGTTGGCCAGGTATGTGAATGTGCAGACTCCACACAGTCACCCGAGGGCGGAATTGTACCTGGGTCCCTGGCGCTGTGAGGCGGCAGTGCCAACCACTGTGCCAGGCACACGAATGCGCAGACAGGTACTTACGTGGTAAGCTGCTTTCAGACCTCCGTTGTCAGCGATATTTTCACCCAGCGTTTGTTTGCCATTCACCTGTTCGTTGTTGATGCTAAAGCTGTTGTACTGATCGATCATGCACTCGGTCTGACGCTTGAAGGCCTCAACCGAGGAGTTCTTCCACCAGGATCGGAGATTACCGTCTTTGTCATACTCCCTCCCTGTCAATGTAAATAAAGTAAGAGTTTTAACAACACCAGGTTAAAGTCCAACAGGTTTATTTGGTAGCAAATACCATTAGCTTTCGGAGCGCTGCTCCTTTGTTAGATGGAGTGGAAATGTATAATGTAAATAAATACAGGAAGAGTTAGCTCAGTGCCAAGCAGTGCTTGGGAGCGGCTGCAATTAGCAATGAGAGGCACCAGTGTCAGCACTGATTACAGATTCTGATCGCTTCTCCTCATTTAACCTGTCGGAACAGGTAAGAGACTCAGGAACCGGAGGAGAATGATTTTAGAAAACTGGAACAAGAGACAGAGGCGGGCAGTGGAAAATTTAATTTTGAAACACAGGACATTATGATCTGGAATGCGCTGCCTGAAAGTTCGCTGGAAGATTCAGGAGCTGCTTTCAAAAGGGAATTGGATAGTTACTTGATGGTTAAAAAAGAACGCGGTACAGCCGGAAACCAGTGGGGGAAATGGGACTTATCGCACAACTCTGCCTAGGAGACAGCAAGATGGGCTGAGTGGCCCCACTCTGTGCTGTGCGATGCTTGAAGAAAATATGCACGATTTGTCTTCCCTAATGAAGACCCGTTTGATTTTATTTTTGTCCAATGTTTGTAATACCGAGGGGTCAGCTGGAACGCTATAGAGGGCAAAGCACCGACTGGAGGAAGGATCCAAAAACAATGGGGATAGATGATAGGCTGAGAGATTGGAGTGGAATTGGCCAATGCAGTGCCATAGGCTATAGCAGAGCAGCAAAGATGTCCCATGCCCCGTTACTGTACATCAGCAGGATGGGTAGGTGGGAGGGTGGGTGGGGGAGGGGGAGGGGTGATTTTCCTGGTCCAAGGGTCCTGAAATTTAAAAGCATGTATGATTTCCAGATGGGCTTCCACTAGCTTCCGGAAGTATCTAAGCTGAGAGGGCAATGAATCTTCCCCAGCGTCTCAGGACCCGCTCTTGTATCTTAGCTCCTTACTAAGTCTAGCACATTGGGCAGAAATGACCTCCATACAAAGGGATCAGCATTTGGGGTTTAGAGTGTTTACTGATGGCCTTTAATTCGAGTCACACAGTGGCCTGTGTGTCAAAACAATGCTAATGACCGCATCAATTAATCGGCATTGGATTCTCCTGGGATCAAAGGAAAGCGAGAGTGAAGCAGAGTGAGAGAGAAGAAAACAAGTCTTGCATTTATATAGCGCCTTTCACATGCGCAGGTTGTCTCAAAGTGAATTCTACCCAGTGAAATGCAGATGCTGTTGCAATGTAGGAATTGCACAGCAAGATCCCATAAACCATACGACCATAACCATAAGAACGGAAGAAATAGGAACAGGAGTAGGCCATTCGGCCCCTCGAGACTACTCCACCAGTCAATAGGATCATGGCTGATCCAACATTCCTCACGTCCACTTTCCTGCCCTTTCCCTATAACTCTTGATTCCCTTACTGATCAAAAATCTCAGCAGAGTGGCAAACACTGCTGCCGCACAGAGCCAGGGGCCCGGGTTCGATTCCGGCCTCGGGTCACTGTGTGGAGTTTGCACATTCTTCCTGTGTTTGCGTGGGTTTCCTCCCACAGTTCAAAGATGTGCAGGTTAGCAATGCTAAATTGATCCTAGTGTCAGGAGGATTAGTAGGGTAAATACGTGGGGTTACAGGGCCTGGGTAGGATTGTTGTTGGTGCAGACTCGATGGGCCAAATGGCCTCCTTCTGCACTGTAGTGAATGTAAATATACACAAGGACTTTGCCCCTACTGCTCTCTGTGGCAAGGAGTTCCAAAGACTCACAACCCTCTGAGGGAAGAAATCCCTCCTCATCTCACAGTCTTAAATTGATGCCCTTTTATTCTGAGACTCTGTCCTCTGGTCTTAGACTCTCCCATGAGGGGAAACATCTCTCAGCATTTACCCTGTCAAGCCCCTTAACAATCCTATATGTTTCAATGAGGTCGGTGAGATCTATGTTTTTCATCATATTTACATCCACCTATATCTCACTTCCCAAAGTCTCGGACTTCACAGGGTTAGCCTCCGAGGGGCCTTTACCCATCTTCCTGATCTCGTTCTGATCTCTTTTGGGGCGGAGGACATCCTGTACTCTCCCTGTTGTCGGTGTGAGTACAAGTTGTTGCCCACTGTCAAAATCTACACTCCCGGGATGACCAAAAAATCCAACTGCCCCAGGCAGAAGTGGGGAATTCAGGGAGAAATAAAGGATATCTTGTTTTCCAGCGCGGAGATAATAATCTCATGCGATGATGTCATGAAGATGTGTTTTGTGCCAAATAAAGATTTAAAAAAAACATGAATTGAACTTTTAAAACAAAAGGACTGTTCAGAGAAAAGTGACATGAGCTCTCAGTCAAGGTGGCTGCCTAATTTGCATAACCATACATTCCAACAGCATTGAAATGGAGATCACATTTCTGCAAAGACCCAAAGGCAATGACCTCAGACAAATGAGAATAAAGCATATTTCCTATTTCATTAGCACAACAGCCAGAAACTCAACTGGGTGGAAATGAACCATCAAACCTAAATACCTGAACAATGGGATCCAGTCTAAGAGGAGGATTTCCCTGACCTGACAATGTCTGAGAACACAGTAAGAAGTTTAACACCAGGTTAAAGTCCAACAGGTTTATTTGGTAGCAAAAGCCACACTTTTGCTACCAAATAAACCTGTTGGACTTTAACCTGGTGTTGTTAAACTTCTTACTGTGTTTACCCCAGTCCAACGCCGGCATCTCCACATAATGTCTGAGAATACATGATCATCTCTGAATTATACCACTATTTGAATCATATACTAGGTTTTGAGTGAACTGCACACTTTTGGAACCATGTCCTTTTTGTCACAACTTTCTTGACACACTGGCCAAAACTCTACCACTGCCCCAATTCCGAGGTTCCCAGAATGGAAATCTCCTTTGACCTCGGGCGGGATCTTACGATCTCATCTGAGCGAAGCCATAAAATCCCGCCCATTGATCTGTTTTGATTGGTTGCTGTTTTAACTTTGAGCTAATCAGAATTGAAAGGATATAGAACGTGTGGATCAGAAATAAGGAAAGTAGTTTGGGAACTAGCAGTGTAAACTTAACTGACGGCACGGTAGCACAGTGGTTAGCACTGCTGCTTCACAGCTCCAGGGACCTGGGTTCGATTCCCGGCTTGGGTCACTGTCTGTGTGGAGTTTGCACATTCTCCTCGTGTCTGCGTGGGTTTCCTCCGGGTGCTCCGGTTTCCTCCCACAGTCCAAAGATGTGTGGGTTAGGCCATGCTAAAAATTGCCTCTTAGAGTCCTGAGATGGGTAGGTTAGAGGGATTAGCGGGTAAATATGTAGGGATATGGGGTTTGGGCCTGGGTGGGATTGTGGTCGGTGCAGACTCGATGGGCCAAATGGCCTCTTTCTGCCTGTAGGATTTCTATGATGTTTCAAAAATTCTGCATGTGCAGACAGAAGAAGCTATCAATTAAATAAAGGTGAACCAATCCCATTGCCCTAACACAATTTCCAAGTCCCTTCCTCCATTACTTTCCTTGGGCACTAAAATTTCTAATCATCCCAGTGAGATATTAACCAAAGGAAGCGTGTCCAAATATTGCTTAGTCCAGAGTGATATAAGTTTCTGTTTTGTTTCGACCGTCTGCCATGTTTTGGGGTATCTTTTGGCTTCCTTCCCATGGGAAGGGTCTGTTTATAGGTTTAGGTTTGCTTTAAAGGTGGAAAGTTGAGCGGCGGGTCTCATGTACGGTCAGGATCCGGAGAGGATGTCGGAATCAGGGCTCTAAAGACAATGAAAGATAATTTGATATTCCGGCAACTATTTATCCATTGCTAAATCTGCCAAACCATTTACTCCACCCCATCAACCCGGATCGGGGACCCTCCCAATTTTCGGTTGATGGATTCAGTTCCTGGGGATTGGGAGAGCAGTCGGGTTTTATGGAGAATCTGAGCTGGGAGCTGGCCTTTAAAAACAAAGCTGGCAGCAAGAAGCCCAGCAAAGAGCGGAGATGAAAACAAAGACAAGGCACCAATCGAGCAGTAGACCGGAATGTGGAGAAGTTTGTGTGGCTCAGTTCAACAAGACAACCCTCTGAAGGTGAGGTCGTGAAGGCCATGTCCCAGATACCAACCTCACCACCCCTGGGTATGTCCTAGCCACTGTCACAGTGGCATGCAGTCTTGGGGGGGGGGGGGGGGGGGGGGAAGGGCGGAGAGAACTGGGAGTCCTCAACATTGACTCTCGGCCCCATGAAGTCTCGTGGCACCAAGTCACATCTGGGCAAGGAAACCTCCTGTTGCTCATTACCCAATGCCCCACTCCCTCTCAGCTGATGAATCTATACTCATCCATGTTGAAGACTAATTGGAAGACACACTGAGGGTGGCAAGGGCACAGAATGTACTCTGGGTGGGGGAATACCTCAGGCTGACACTCCAGTACTGACAGAGCGCTACACTTTTGGAACAGACGTGAAATCAACTCCCCATCAACACTCCCAGATGGACATGAAAGATCCCATGGCATTATTTGTTTGGGTTTAATCTCAGTTGTTTGGGTTTAATGTCAGTTGTTTGGGTTTAATATCAGTTGTTTGGATTTAATGTCAGTTGTTTGGGTTTAATCTCAGTTGTTTGGATTTAGTATCAGTTGTTTGGGTTTAATGTCAGTTGTTTGGGTTTAATGTCAGTTGTTTGGATTGAATCTCAGTTGTTTGGGTTTAATGTCAGTTGTTTGGGTTTAATCTCAGTTGTTTGGGTTTAATCTCAGTTGTTTGGGTTTAATCTCAGTTGTTTGGGTTTAATCTCAGTTGTTTGGGTTTAATCTCAGTTGTTTGGGTTTAATCTCAGTTGTTTGGATTGAATCTCAGTTGTTTGGGTTTAATCTCAGTTGTTTGGGTTTAATCTCAGTTGTTTGGGTTTAATCTCAGTTGTTTGGGTTTAATCTCAGTTGTTTGGATTGAATCTCAGTTGTTTGGGTTTAATCTCAGTTGTTTGGGTTTAATCTCAGTTGTTTGGGTTTAATCTCAGTTTGTTTGGATTTAATCTCAGTTGTTTGGGTTTAATCTCAGTTGTTTGGGTTTAATCTCAGTTGTTTGGATTGAATCTCAGTTGTTTGGGTTTAATCTCAGTTGTTTGGATTGAATCTCAGTTGTTTGGGTTTAATCTCAGTTGTTTGGGTTTAATCTCAGTTGTTTGGATTGAATCTCAGTTGTTTGGGTTTAATATCAGTTGTTTGGATTTAATCTCAGTTTGTTTGGGTTTAATCTCAGTTGTTTGGATTTAATCTCAGTTGTTTGGGTTTAATCTCAGTTGTTTGGATTGAATCTCAGTTGTTTGGGTTTAATATCAGTTGTTTGGATTTAATCTCAGTTTGTTTGGGTTTAATCTCAGTTGTTTGGATTTAATCTCAGTTGTTTGGGTTTAATCTCAGTTGTTTGGATTGAATCCCAGTTGTTGTGGGTTTGATCTCAGTTGTTTGGGTTTAATATCAGTTGTTTAGGTTTAATCTCAGTTGTTTTGGGTTTAATCTCAGTTGTTTGGGTTTAATATCAGTTGTTCTGGGTTTAATCTCAGTTGTTCTGGGTTTAATCTCAGTTGTTCTGGGTTTAATCTCAGTTGTTTGGGTTTAATCTCAGTTGTTTGGATTCAGTATCAGTTGTTTGGGTTTAATCTCAGTTATTTGGGTTTAATCTCAGTTGTTGTGGATTTAATCTCTGTTGTTTGGGTTTAATCTCAGTTGTTTGGATTTAATCTCAGTTGTTTGGGTTTAATATCAGTTGTTTGGGTTTAATATCAGTTGTTTGGGTTTAATATCAGTTGTTTGGGTTTAATATCAGTTGTTTAGGTTTAATATCAGTTGTTTAGGTTTAATCTCAGTTGTTTTGGGTTTAATCTCAGTTGTTTGGGTTTAATATCAGTTGTTCTGGGTTTAATCTCAGTTGTTCTGGGTTTAATATCAGTTGTTTGGGTTTAATCTCAGTTGTTTGGGTTTAATATCAGTTGTTAATATCAGGGATTTGTTCCCAGGAGCAGGCTGAGGGTAAGAGAGTGGGTTTTCTGACTTTAATTAATTATTTATTTTTTTGTTTCCTTACACTCTTATTAACTTTTCACTGTCTTACTTGACATAAAGTGTCCAGTATGAGTGTGAAACCAGTGTGTTGTTCCCAGTGTAGGATGTGGGAGGTCCTGGAGGCATCTGGCCTCCCGGACACCCACATCTGTGAGGGGTGTGTCGAGCTGCGGTTCCTGAGGGACCGTGTTAGGGAGCTGGAACTGCAGCTCGAGGATCTTAGGCTGATGAGGGAGAATGAGGAGGTGATAGACAAGAGCTATCATCAGGTGGTCACACCAGGGCAACGGGAGGAGGCCAAGTGGGTGATGGCCAGGAAGGGTAAGGCTAGGGTGGTTGAGAGCACCCCAGTGGATTTGCCCCTGCACAACAAGTACTCCTGCTTGAGTACTGCTGGGGGGGACAGCCCGCCTGGGGGAAGCAGCAGTGGCCGTGTCTCCGCAGTGGAGTCCAGCCCTGTAACTCAGAGGGCTAAGGAAAAGAGGAGGAAGGCGGTATTAATCGGGGACTCGATGGTGAAGGGGACAGACAGGCGTTTCTACGGAGGTAGGCGGGATTCTCGCATGGTGGTCTGCCTCCCTGGGGCCGGGATCCAGGATGTCGCTAGTCGCGTCCCGGAAATCCTGAGGTGGGAGGGAGAGGAGCCTGAGGTAGCGGTACATATTGGTACCGCTGATGTGGGTAGGAAGGGAGAAGGGGTCATGAAAAGGGAGTACAGGGAATTAGGGAGACAGCTGAGAAAGAGGAAAGCAAAGGTAGTAATCTCAGGATTACTGCCTGTGCCACGGGAAGGTGAGGGCAGGAATGGAGTGAGGTGGAAGATGAATGTGTGGCTGAGGGACTGGTGCAGGGGGCAGGGATTCAGGTTCCTGGACCATTGGGACCTCTTTAGGGGCAGGGGTGATCTGTATACAAAAAACGGGTGGAACTTGAATCACACGGGGACCAATATCCTGGCCGGTAGGTTGGCTAAGGTTACTGGGGAGAATTTAAACTAGATAGGTTGGGGGGAGGGGAGCTAGAAGAGTTGACTAGGATCAAGGAACTAATTGATGGGGTGGAGGATGCAGGGGTAAGGGGAATTACAAAATTAATGGTAGAGGAGAGGGTGCAAGTGAATGAAGGCGGTAATTTAGATAAGGGAGTAGAGGGAGAGGGTGTTCGCGACTCATCAAAGCGGGTCCAGATAAAAGCTGGAATAAGGACACTTTGCCTGAATGCACGAAGCATTCGGAACAAGGTAAATGAGTTGATGGTGCAAATCAGCACGAGTGGGTACGATCTAGTGGCCATTACAGAAACGTGGCTGAAAGGTGACCAGGACTGGGAGATGAATATCCAGGGGTATCAGGTGTTTAGGAAGAATAGACAGGAAGGAAAAGGTGGTGGGGTCGCGCTATTAATAAGAGATAATATCAGGGTAGTACTGAGGGATGACATAGGCTCTGAGGAACAAAACGTGGAATCATTATGGGTAGAGATGAGGAATAGTAGAGGGAGAAAGACACTAATAGGTGTGGTATATAGGCCCCCAAATAATAATGTTGAGGTAGGGAGGGCTATAAACAAGCAGATAAGGGATGCGTGTAAAAACGGAACGGCAATAATCATGGGGGACTTCAACGTGCACATTGACTGGCAGACTCAAGTCGGTAAGGGTGGAATGGAGGAAGAGTTCTTAGAATGCTGTCGGGATAGTTTCCTTGAACAGCATGTTACGGAACCGACGAGGGAACGAGCTATTTTAGATCTGGTATTGTGTAACGAGGTAGGTAGAATTAAGGATCTTATTGTGAAGGACCCTCTTGGGTCTAGTGACCACAATATGGTCGAATTTCTGATTCAGATGGAAGAGGAGAAAGTTTGGTCCCAAACCAGTGTCCTCTGTTTGAACAGAGGGAAATATGATAGGATGAGGGATGAATTGGCTAAGGTAGACTGGGAGAGCAGGCTGGCAGGTAGGATAGCTGAGGAACAGTGGAGGATTTTTAAGGAGATCCTTTTCAGTTCTCAGCAAAAATATATTCCAGCAAAAAACAAGGATTGTAAGAAAAGGGAGAACCAGCCGTGGATAACGAAGGAAATAAAGGAGAGTATTAAAATAAAAACAGCTGCGTACAGAGTGGCCAAAAATAGTGGAGAAACAAGTGATTGGGAAAAATTTAAGAAACAACAAAGAGAGACTAAGAAAGCGATAAAGAAAGGAAGGATAGACTATGAAGCTAGGCTAGCAATTAATATAAAAAATGATAGTAAAAGTTTTTATAAATATATAAAAAGGAATAGAGTGGCTAGAGTGAATGTTGGACCCTTGGAGGACGAGAGGGGGGAGTTAATAGTGGGAAATGAGGATATGGCTGAGTCTTTAAATAAGTTTTTTGTGTCGGTCTTCACGGTGGAGGACACAAATAGTTTGCCAAATATTAACGATAGAGGGTTGGCAGCAGGAGAAATACTTAATACAATTAATGTTACCAGAGAGGCAGTGCTGGGTAGACTAATGGGACTGAAGGTGGATAAGTCCCCGGGTCCGGATGGAATGCATCCCAGGGTATTGAAAGAAATGTCAGAGGTAATAGTGGATGCGTTAGTGATTATTTATCAAAACTCGTTGCATTCTGGGGTAGTGCCGGTTGATTGGAAAACGGCTAATGTTACGCCGCTGTTTAAAAAAGGAAGGAGACAAAAGGCGGGTAACTATAGGCCGGTCAGCTTAGCGTCTGTAGTAGGGAAAATGCTGGAATCCATTATTAAAGAGGAGATAGCAGGGCATCTGGATAGAAATGGTTCGATCAATCAGACGCAGCATGGATTCATGAGGGGAAAGTCGTGCTTGACGAACATGTTGGATTTTTATGAAGATGTGACTAGGGCGGTTGATGGAGGAGAACCGGTGGATGCGGTGTTTTTGGATTTCCAAAAGGCGTTTGATAAGGTGCCCCATAAAAGGCTACTGAAGAAGATTAGGGCACACGGAGTTGGGGGTAGTGTGTTAAAGTGGATTGGGGACTGGCTATCCGACAGGAAGCAAAGAGTCGGAATAAATGGGTGTTTTTCCGGTTGGAGGAAGGTAACTAGTGGCGTGCCGCAGGGATCGGTACTCGGGCCGCAACTATTTACCATTTATATAGATGATCTGGAGGAGGGGACGGAGTGTAGGGTAACGAAGTTTGCAGACGACACAAAGATAAGTGGAAAAGTGAATCGTGTGGAGGACGGAGAAGATCTGCAGAGAGATTTGGACAGGCTGAGTGAGTGGGCGAGGATATGGCAAATGGAGTATAACGTTGATAAATGCGAGGTTATACACTTTGGAGGAAATAATAACAAATGGGATTACTATCTCAATGGAAACAAATTAAAACATGCTACCGTGCAAAGGGACCTGGGGGTCCTTGTGCATGAGACGCAAAAGCCCAGTCTGCAGGTACAACAGGTGATCAAGAAGGCAAATGGGATGTTGGCCTATATTGCGAAGGGGATAGAATATAAAAGCAGGGATGTCTTGATGCACCTGTTCAGGGCATTGGTGAGGCCGCAGCTGGAATACTGTGTGCAGTATTGGTCCCCTTATATGAGGAAGGATATATTGGCATTGGAGGGAGTGCAGAGAAGGTTCACCAGGTTGATACCGGAGATGAGGGGTTTGGATTATGAGGAGAGGCTGAGGAGATTGGGTTTGTACTCGTTGGAGTTTAGAAGGATGAGGGGGGATCTTATGGAGACTTATAAGATAATGCGGGGGCTGGATAGGGTGGAGGCGGAGAGATTCTTTCCACTTAGTAAGGAAGTTAAAACTAGAGGACACAGCCTCAAAATAAAGGGGGGTCGGTTTAAGACAGAGTTGAGGAGGAACTTCTTCTCCCAGAGGGTGGTGAATCTCTGGAATTCTCTGCCCACTGAGGTGGTGGAGGCTACCTCGCTGAATATGTTTAAAGCGCGGATGGATGGATTCCTGATCGGTAAGGGAATTAAGGGTTATGGGGATCAGGCGGGTAAGTGGTACTGATCCACGTCAGATCAGCCATGATCTTATTGAATGGCGGGGCAGGCTCGAGGGGCTAGATGGCCTACTCCTGCTCCTATTTCTTATGTTCTTATTATTTCAAAAAGCAAGGGATTGATCCCGGCGTCCTGCCCAATATTTCTCTCTCACTGACATTATGAGAACATATTACCTGGTCATGATTATATTGTTCACCAATTTCCTACGTTATAACAGTGACTAGACTTCAGAAGTATTTCCTTGTCTGTCAAGTACTCTGGCACATTGTGAGGTGGTGAAAGGTATTATATAAATACAAATTCTCTCTCTGTCAGATCGCCAAGATGACACACGACGGCGCAGAGTCGCTGAGCAGAGACTGATAGCCAAATTCCACACACATGAGGACGGCCTCAACCGGGATCTTGGGTTCATGTCACACTATCTGTAACCCCCCACGACTTGCCTGGGCTTGCAAAATCTCACTAACTGTCCTGGCTGGAGACAATACACATCTCTTTAACCTGTGCTTAACCCTCTCTCCACTCACATTGTCTGTACCTTTAAGAGTTGATTACCTGTAAAGACTCGCAGTCCAGCCATTATTTTGTAAATTGAGTTTGTGTCTTTATATGCCCTGTTTGTGAACAGAACTCCCACTCACCTGATGAAGGGGCAGCGCTCCGAAAGCTAGTGGCTTGTGCTACCAAATAAACCTGTTGGACTTTAACCTGGTGTTGTGAGACTTCTTACTGGGGATTCAGAACCAGGAGGCACAATTTTGAAATCGTACTGAAACGAGGGGAAATTCTTTTACTTAGGGAATTTGTGAATCTTTGGAATTCCTGACCCAAAGGGTTGTGGAAGCTCAGTCACTGAGTATGTTTAAAGCAGAGTTTAGCAGATTTCTAAATGCCAATAACATAAAGGGATACAGGGATAATGTGGGGGAAGAATGGGCATTGAACAAAAGGGTTGTCAGGGAACAAATTGGACCTCTCAGGGACAAAAGTGGGGAATTATGCTTAGAGCCCAAAGAAGTAGGGGAGATCCTAAATGAATACTTTGCGTCGGTATTCACAAAGGAGAGGAATGTGTTGACTGGGAGTGTCTCGGAGGGGAGTGTTGACCCGTTAGAGAAAATCTCCATTACAAGGGAGGAAGTGTTAGTTTTTTTAGGGAATATAAAGACTGACAAATCCCCAGGGCCTGATGGAATCTATCCAAGGCTGCTCAGGGAGACAAGAGATGAAATCGCTGGGCCTCTGACGCAAATCTTTGTCTCGTCACTGGACACAGGTGAGGTCCCAGAGGATTGGAGGATAGTTAATGTGGTCCCGTTATTTAAGAAGGGTAGGAAGGATAACCCAGGAAATTATAGGCCGGTGAGCTTGACGTCCGTGGTAGGGAAGTTGTTGGAGAGGATTCTTAGAGATAGGACGTATGCGCATTTAGAAAGGAATAAACTCATTAACGATAGTCAGCATGGTTTTGTGAGAGGGAGGTCATGCCTCACTAACCTGGTGGAGTGTTTTGAAGAAGTGACTAGAATGGTTGATGAGGGAAGGGCCGTGGATGTCGTCTATATGGACTTTAGTAAAGCGTTTGACAAAGTCCCTCATGGTAGGTTGGTGCAAAAGGTTGGATCTCATGGGATAAAGGGGGAGGTGGCTAGATGGGTGGAGAACTGGCTTGGTCACAGAAGACAGAGGGTGGTAGTGGAAGGGTCTTTTTCTGGCTGGATGCCTGTGACTAGTGGCGTTCCGCAGGGCTCTGTATTGGGACCTCTGCTGTTTGTGATTTATATAAACGATCTGGAAGAAGGTGTAACTGGGGTGATCAGTAAGTTTGCGGACGACACGAAAATGGCTGGACTTGCAGATAGTGAGGAACATTGTCAGAGCCTACAGAAGGATATAGATAGGCTGGAAATTTGGGCAAAGAAATGGCAGATGGAGTTCAATCCAGATAAATGCAAAGTGATGCATTTTGGTAGAACTAACGTAGTGGGGAGCTATACGATAAATGGCAGAACCATAAAGGGTGTAGATACGCAGAGGGACCTGGGTGTGCAAGTCCACAGATCCTTGAAGGTGACGTCACAGGTGGAGAAGGTAGTGAATAAGGCATATGGCATGCTTGCCTTTATAGGACGGGGCATAGAGTATAAAAGTTGGGGTCTGATGTTGCAGTTGTATAGAATGTTGGTTCGGCCGCATTTGGAATACTGCGCCCAGTTCTGGTCACCGCACTACCAGAAGGACGTGGAGGTTTTAGAGAGAGTGCAGAGGAGGTTTACCAGGATGTTGTCTGGTATGGGAAGGGCTTAGTTATGAGGAGAGATTGGGTAAACTGGGGTTGTTCTCACTGGAAAGATGGAGAATGAGGGGTGACCTAATAGAGGTGTATAAAATTATGAAAGGCATAGATAGGGTGAACAGTGGGAAGCTTTTTCCCAGATCGGTGGTGACGTTCACGAGGGGTCATAGGTTCAAGGTGAGGGGGGGGGGGGGGGTTTAACACGGATATCAGAAGGACGTATTTTACAGAGGGTGGTGGGGGCCTGGAATGCGCTGCCGGGCAAGCTGGTGGAGGCGGACACACTGGGAGCGTTTAAGACTTATCTAGATAGCCACATGAATGGAGTGGGAATGGAGGGATACAAAAGAATGGTCTAGTTTGGACCAAGGAGCGGCGTGGACTTGGAGGGCCGAAGGGCCTGTTCCTGTGCTGTATTGTTCTTTGAAATGGATGATCATAGTGAATGGCAGATCAAGCTCGATGGGCTGAATGGCCTACTCCTGCTCCCTCTCTTCCTATTCTGAGCTGGGACCACCACCTTGCGTCTGCGATTATTTAACTGAATCTATTTGAGCTTGGGTAAAGTTTCAGCCTCTCCAGTAGTCAATGTGAGCTTAGACTTTGCCTATGGGTCAGCGATTCAGGCATGGGACAAGAGTGAACCTGTCAGGCTCACCAAACAATGATCAGCATCACCAGCTAAGAGAAAGCAGTTGTTAAAGAATTATCAATGACTTTTCTCCCCGCAGTTTACTGCCTCTCTGACTTGCTACAATTATTACTACATAGCTGTCGACCACACTGTCCTGACACACAAACAAGCATCTTCCTGTTCTCAGCCAACATGCAGGCACATGCTTTCACCAGCAGGGGTCACTGGATTGTCAGCAGTGCTCTAGCCAGGATCAGGTACAAAGGTAAACTTGCCATAGTCCCAGGTGACTGCAGGCCGTGACTGGTGGTGATTTAACCCGAGGATCACCACTCCTCAGGAGAGGGGCAAGGTTGGGAAGGAGGGGCCTTCATGGATAACCTCAGCCGGTATGGGAATTGAACCCACGCTGTTGGTGTCGCTCTGCATCACAAACCACCTCTCCAGCCAACTGAGCTAAACCGATCCCCTTTGTCAAAGGACTAAACCTGTGACCTTCCTGTTTACTGTGGGGGCACAATGTTACACTGGGATACACATGTATTGGACTTGGAATGGTATATTTTATGGAAGCAGTGTAGTGGGAAAACCCAAAGCTTAGCTGGTCCCAAACAAAGATAGAAAGATTGGAGAAAAGGAACAAGTGGCCATTCAGCCCTTCAAGTCTGTTCCATCATTCAATTCGATAATTTCAGATTTGTATTTGAACTTCATTTAACAGCCTTGGTTCCTTAACCATTATCACCCTTAACAACAAAAACCTATGGGGGTACAGGGGGGGGGGGGGAGGAGTGCTCCAGATTTGCATCATTCTTTGTATGAAGAGATACTTCCTAATGCCACCCCATAAATAGCCTTGCTCTAATTGGGCGATTATACCCTTGTCTGGACTTGCCCACCATTGCTCTCTATCAAACACTTTCTTTTCTTTAAATCCAGCCGGTCAAGTCTTCTGTTCTTGAGGGTGTACACGTACACTCTGAACAGCCTTCACTGTTTAACTCCTCTGGTCCTGTTAGCTGCTGAATCGAGGCAGTTTAAGGAAAGACAGCTCTCCCGAGATTTCCAATGTAAATGATCATTACAGACACACTGCACAAGCCAGGAATTGGTCTCGATCCCCTCACAAAACTGGGAGAGATCCCAAATTGAACAGCAAACACAAGTTCAAACTGCCATACCTTGATCATCAAATGCGTGCGTCAGCTCATGGCCCATAACCACTCCAATTCCTCCAAAGTTTAAAGCCCTATTAACAGAGAAACAATTCTTGTTAGATTCTGCACTCAGCGCCTGGTGTCACTGACTGAATCGTCCCACAGGCTGTCAGTAAGTGTTAACATTTTTTATGCTCATAAAACAGCAAGGCCCATAGCAGGGAGGGGAGCATCATCCAATGAATAGGGCAACAAAGAGGATGGGACCATTCAACAATCTTTGTACAAGCTTTGGTTTTAAAAGCCTGCACATCCTGAGGGAGTGGAATGTTCGGGAAGGGATAGGGGCTAAATTCTGCAGTTTGGAGGTAGTGGGAATAGAATTAATTGGAAATGGAAGCTAGATTTCCAGATATCCAATAGCACACGTGGACTAGCGGGAAGAGAGAAGTCCGACACTTGGACTTATTTCCATATGATTCACACACAACAGGATCACGGCATATCTGACAACTTTTTCTATTCATTCATGGGACATGGGTGTCGCTGGCTGGCCAGCATTTATTGCCCATCCCTGGTTGCCCAAGAATATAGAGAGTCAACCACATTGCTGTGTCACTGGAGTCACATGTAGGCCAGACCAGGTAAGGATGGCAAATTTCCTTCCCTAAAGTGAACCAGATGGGTTTTTCCAACAATCGACAATGGTTTCATGATCAGTAGATTCTTAATTCTAGATATTTTAAATTTAATTTGAATTCCACCATCTGTCGTGGCGGGATTCGAACCCGGGTCCTCAGAACATTAGCTGAGTTTCTGGATTAATGGTCTAGCGATAATACCACTAGGCCATCACCTTGATTCAAGACTTGAGATTCAAATGTTTCAGTTCAAATGGATTATGTGTTTGTATGGGAGGGGGGGGGGGGGGGGGGTGGTGGTCAGCATTTCCCCAAAGGTAAATTCCCCTCGAAGGAGAGAACGGAGAAAGAGAGAGAGATTCTTATTAAACGCCAGCTCCCTTGCACTAAAAGCAATGTGACATTTACCTTCCTAATTGCTTGTGCGCTAACTTTTATGTCCCTCATACAAGTACATCTCTGAACATCAACAGTTAAAAGTTCCATGTCTTTATAAAAAAAATCTGCTTTTCTTACCACCAAAGTGAATAATGTCACGCTTCCCCACACTACAGCTATGTAAAACCTTGGTTAGGTCGTATTTGGAGTATTGCGTGCAGCTCTGGTCACCACACTATCAAAAAGATGTGGAAGCTTTGGAGAGAGTGCAAAGAAGATTCATCAGGATGTTGCCTGGTCTCGAGGGTGTTGGCTATGAGGAGAGGCTGAATAAACTAAGATTGTTTTCACTTGAAAGACAGAGGCTGAGGGGAGACCTGATAGAGGTCTACAAAATTATGAGAGGCACTGACAGGATGGATAGTCAGAGGCTTTTTCCCAGGGTGGAAGTGTCTATTACAAGGGGGCACAGGTTCAAGGTGAGAGGGGGAAGGTTTAAGGGAGATGCACGGGGGAAGGTTTTCACAGAGAGAGTGGTGGGTGCCTGGAACGCGCCTCCTTCTGCACTGTGGGGATTCTATGACAACGCGAGTCATGATGGATCACTTGGAAAGAAAGCTGAGCCCTCATGTTATACGCTGAATTAATTACAGTTATTTCCACATACCAATTTATACATTTACATTGGGGAAGTACTAACACTTGAGATTAAGAGTAGTTTAATACTGAGAGTAGTACTTGAGATTACTTTAGAAGGTTACTCAGTGAATGATATAAGGGGCCTAATGATCAGTTGGGTCTATTGGCACAGTGGGTAGCATCCCTACCTCTGGGCAAGGAGCTCCAGGTTCGAGTCCCACTCTAGGACTTGATGGCCAAGGAAGGTATGGTTTGGCCATTAGCCTACAAATCCTTCCAATACAGCTGACATCAGGCAGTAAGAGTGGGAGAGTTTCCTGGTTAGCCACACTGCAGAAGGCAATGCCAAACCATGGCAGTACTTTGCCAAGCCTAACCATGGACTAATCCAATGGCAGTCTGTGGTCACCAATGCCTTCCTAGGGCATGGTGCCCAAAGGAGGAGGAAGATATTTGCTACATTATTATCACAAAGAATAATGATAATTATTCCAGGGGAAGGTAGAGGGAGCAGATACGATGGTGACTTTTAAGGGGCATCTGGACAAGTACATGAATAGGATGGGAATAGAGGAATATGGTCCCTGTGAGGATAGCGGGTTTTAGTTCAGATGGGCAGCACGGTCAATGCAGGCTTGGAGGGCCGAAGGGCCTGTTCCTGTAATTTTCTTTGTTCTACTGCTGAAAGTGACACTGATTTGTGTAGGCGCCGGCTATTTTCACAAGTTTTAAGACTTTAAAGATTGAAGATGAACACTTGTTTTGCAAAGTGCTCCCCACAAGTATCGATTTCATTCCAATCTGTTTGAATTCTGACACTTGCCTACAAGAAATTTCTGAAATTAACATCTGACCAATCGGAACACTGCCTTAGCTGATAAATCAATAAGGCCTACTGGTCCCGATGTGTGGAGTTCAATAACTCTGGACGTATGACCTTTGTTGACAAAGTTTTTGTCCCAATCTGAAGTGGAATAAAATACTCTTCTTTGTGATAATATTGTAGCAAATATCTTCCTCCTCCTTTGGGCACCATGCCCTAGGAAGGCATTGGTGACCACAGACTGCCATTGGATTAGTCCATGGTTAGGCTTGGCAAAGTACTGCCATGGTTTGGCATTGCCTTCTGCAGTGTGGCTAACCAGGAAACTCTCCCACTCTTACTGCCTGATGTCAGCTGTATTGGAAGGATTTGTAGGCTAATGGCCAAACCATACCTTCCTTGGCCATCAAGTCCTAGAGTGGGACTCGAACCTGGAGCTCCTTGCCCAGAGGTAGGGATGCTACCCACTGTGCCAACAGACCCAACTAATCATCAGGCCCCTTATATCATTCACTGAGCAACCTTCTAAAGTAATCTCAAGTACTACTCTCTATTAAACTACTCTTAATCTCAAGTGTTAGTACTTTCCCAATGTAAATGTATAAATTGGTATGTGGAAATAACTGTAATTAATTCAGCGTATAACATGAGGGTTCAGCTTTCTTTCCAAGTGATCTATCATGACTCGCATATCATAGAATCCCCACAGTGCAGAAGGAGGCGCGGTCCAGGCACCCACCACTCTCTCTGTGAAAACCTTCCCCCGCACATCTCCCTTAAACTTTGCCCCTCTCACCTTGAACCCGTGCCCCCTTGTAACTGACACTTCCACCCTGGGAAAAAGTCTCTGACTATCCACCCTGTCTATGCCGCTCATAATTTTGTAGACCTCTATCAGGTCTCCGCTCAGCCTCCGTCTTTCAAGTGAAAACAATCTTAGTTTATTCAACCTCTCCTCATAGCCAACACCCTTGAGACCAGGCAACATCCTGATGAATCTTCTTTGCACTCTCTCCAAAGCTTCCACATCTTTTTGATAGTGTGGTGACCAGAGCTGCACGCAATACTCCAAATGTATTGGCCTAACCAAGGTTTTACGTAGCTATAATGTGGGGAAGTGTGACATTATTCACTTTGGTGGTAAGAAAAGAAGACTTTTTTTATAAAGACATGGAGATTTTAACTGTTGATGTTCAGAGATGTACTTGTATGAGGGACATAAAAGTTAGCACACAGGTGCACAAGCAATTAGGAAGGTAAATGTCATGTTGCTTTTAGTGCAAGGAGTTTAATAAGAATCTCTCTCTCTTTCTCCCTTCTCTCCTTCGAGGGGAATTAACCTTCAGGGAAATGTTTACCACCTCCCCCTCTGATACAAACACATAATCCATTTGCAATGAAACATTTGAATCTCAGATCTTGAATCTAGGCGATGGCCTAGTGATCTATTATCGCTAGACTATTAATCCAGAAACTCAGCTAATGTTCCGAGAACCTGGGTTCAAATCCCGCCACGGCAGGTGGTGGAATTTGAATTCAATTTAAAATATCTGGAATTAAGAACCTACTGATGACCATGAAACCATTGTCGGTTGTCGGAAAAGCCAATCTGGTACATATTAGGGAAAGAAATCTGCCATCCTGATTCCAGGCACCCACCACCCTCTTGAGTAAAAAAACTTGCCTCATACATCTCCTTTAAAGTTTATTTATTAGTCACAAGTTGGCTTACATTAACACTGCAATGAAGTTACTGTGAAAATCCCCTAGTCGCCACACTCCAGCGCCTGTTTGGGTACACTGAGGGAGAATTTAGCACGGCCAATGTACCTAACCAACACATCTTTTGGACTGTGGGAGGAAATGTGAGCTCCCGGGGGAAACCCATACAGACACGGGGAGAACGTGCAAACTCCACACAGACAGTAGCCCAAGCCGGGAATTGAACCCAGGTCCCTGGTGCTGTGAGGCAGCATTACTAACCTCTGTGCTGCCACTGTGCGAAGTGATTCACTTTGGAAGGAGTAACAGGAATACAGAGTACTGGGCTAATGGTAAGATACTTGGTAGTGTGGATGAACAGAGGGATCTGGGTGTCCATGTGCATAGATCCCTGAAAGTTGGCACCCAGGTTGATAGGGTTGTTAAGAAGGCGTACGGTGTGTTAGCTTTTATTGGAAGAGGGATTGCGTTTCAGAGCCAGGAGGTCATGTTGCAACTGTACAAAACTCTGGTGCGGCCGCACTTGGAGTATTGCGTACAGTTCTGGTCGCCGTATTATAGGGAGGATGTGGAATTGTTGGAAAGGGTGCAGAGGAGATTTACCAGGATGTTGCCTGGTATGGTGGGAAAATCGTATGAGGAAAGGCTGAGGGGCTTGAGGTTGTTTTCGTTACAGAGAAGGAGGTTAAGAGGTGACTTAATAGAGGCTTACAAGATGATCAGAGGATTAGATAGGGTGGATAGTGAGAGCCTTTTTCCTCGGATGGTGATGGCTAACACGAGGGGACATAGCTTTAAATTGAGGGGTGATAGATATAGGACAGATGTTAGAGGTAGGTTCTTTACTCAGAGAGTAGTAAGGGCGTGGAATGCCCTGCCTGCAGCAGTAGTGGACTCGTCAACATTAAGAGCATTCAAATAGTTATTAGATAAACATATGGATGATATTGGAATAGTGTAGATTAGAGGGGCTTTAGATTGGTTCCACTGGTCGGCGCAACATCAAGGGCCGAAGGGCCTGTACTGCGCTGTAATGTTCTATGTTCTATAATTTTGCCCCTCGCACCTTAAACATATGCCCCCTCATAATCGGCTCTTCCACCCTGGGAAAAAGCTCTGACAATCCATAGTAATTGAAGAATAGCCTTAATTGATGGTTTGCAGATGGACTCTTGTGGTCCTGTGAACCAAGAGCTGGAAACTGCGATTCGATTGGATAGCTAATCTTTGACCAGCACAAGCATTAAGAGACAAATGGCCTCCCTCAGTGTGGTAAATTTTGATGATTTGATGATCGTTCACAGGGGAGCAGGGGCCACCGTGACCCTACACTGCCCCTCCCTCATTTCATCCACAACAAAAGTATTGTTAGGTTCGTGAGGACGGGGTCTTTGTAAACCCGTCGTACACTCCACGCAGACTGGACCTGCTACAGCCTCGGAGCACTGCTCCTGCTTCCAGTGGCTAATATTCTGCATGCATTTTCACCAGGCCTCTGGGTACAGCTATGTTCTGGGAACCTTTCCCGACCAGGGAGGGAGACATTAATCAAGGCTTCAGTTATGGCTGGGGAGGAATCTGTCATTTAAATTCCAAACCTATGCACTTGTGTCCTCGCTGGGATTTACATTCGAATCCCATTGAGCATTTGGAAACAGGAGTTCTTGCGGCCAACTGCTCCTGTTTCCGGTGACTTTGATTTAATTAGTGTCACATAAATCCTCTACATTTACAGCGAGTCTGGGAATAAATGTGTCGATGGCAACCGAGCCCCAATCTGCATTCCCACATCATCCCTTTAGGGATGGAGTCCCAGCTATGATGAATGCACTTGCTGTGCAGCCAAGCCCCAATCTCTCCACTTTTTGTCAACACATTCATTCAGTTTGACTTCTTCACTCATACCTATCATTTATCACAAGACCCTGCGGAAAGCTGTTTCTCAGTTAGTTGGAGACTTGTTAACCGCTCCTTTAATAATCGTTGAGTGGGGCCCCGCCCATAAAACCATTGGTGTCAGCCTTGGTCGATTGACTTTGGCCTCAAGGCCAGAACTGTACAGTCTTTCCCATACACAGTACGTCAGTGTCAGAGGTCATAGTTTGAGGATAAGGGGTAAATCTTTTAGAACTGAGGCGAGGAGAAATTTCTTCACCCAGAGGATGGTGAATATGTGGAATTCACTAACACAGAATGTAGTTGAGGCCAAAACGTTGCCTGATTTTAAGAAGAAATTAGATATAGCTCTTGGGGCTAAAGGGATGAAGGGATATGGGGGAAAGGGGGGGGATACAGGATACTGAATTTGATGATCAGCCATGATCATAATGAATGGCGGAGCAGGATCAAAGGGCCGAATCCTACTTCTAGTTTCTATGCTTACAGGCTCAATGTCATAGAAACATAGAAACCCTACAGTACAGAAAGAGGCCATTCGGCCCATCGAGTCTGCACCGACCACAATCCCACCCAGGCCCTACCCCCATATCCCTACATATTTTACCCGCTAATCCCTCTAATCTACGCATCCCAGGACACTAAGGGGCAATTTTAGCATGGCCAATCAACCTAACCCACATATCTTTGGACACACCCTCTGACTTTATTCTGTATGTTATGCATCCCAAAATCCTATTTTCTTTTTATTGCGTGGTTGACCAATATTTTTCTTTGTTCATTGCTGGGATGTGGGAATCGCTGGCTGGGCCAGAATTTAATGCCCGTCCTTAATTGTCCTTGGTGAACTGCCTTCCTGCAACTCACATCCTCCTCCTGTGGCCTCCAGACCAATACAGGAAGAGGCCATTCAGCCCCCTCCCCTCATTCAGCCTGTCCTTATAACGTACCAACACTCTCCCATCGGCCACTTCACGTGGTAATGAGGTTCACATCCCCACCACTCAGAGGATAAGGGCGTTTCCGGTTGGATTTATGACTGTATCCCTGGTCACGGTTACAAACGGAAACATCATTGCATGTAGCCAATGATGACTCCTTTATACAGATCACTCACGGGTCACCCCTCAGCCCTCTCTGTCCTTTTTTTAAACTAAGAGCTCCATCCTATTCTGCCGATAGTTACAAGCTCTCAGTTCAAGGGACAGTACTAAATGTGCGCAGGGTTATAGGAATAGAGCGGGTGGGGGGGTAAGATGCTCTTTCGGAGAGTCAGTGCAGTCTTCGATGGGCCAATTGGCCTGCTTCTGCAGTGTAGGGATTCTATGGGTAAACCATGGCCCATTTAATCTTTAATTCCCATATTTATTTGCTTTCCCAGCACTGAGTACTCATCAATATTAAAATTCAATTTCCAGCCTGTGTAAATCCCTCTGTGCCAATGTTCAATAGTAGCCGTTGCATGCGGCTTTCACAGCGCACAGAGCTTGGAATCTGTTTTGCACAGTTGAGTACATGGAGTATTTATCAGGGCCAGTGTGCTACATTCTGGGTTGCTTAGCGGGAATGTTTCCCTTGCACCCAGTCGGCCAGGCCCAGTCTATTTGGATGTACAAACACAGCTGCCCAGGCCCCCAGTTGATAAAACCACGATCGGAGCTGTGGGAAAGCAATGTTCGAGTGCAGTTCCCGAGTGATCCAGTCACCGTGGCTGTGTTATACCTCAAAAACAAACCGTATTGGGAAGAGGATATGGGCGGACCACACACTCCCATCATCACCGCCCCACTCGTCATCCTGTTTAGGGAAGTATGGGATCTTGGGAAAGGTCAATCTGCCCAACACATTGTCCTCCACCTCCCGCATATTTAACGGAATTTGGACTCAGTCTCCACCTGAACCCCTCGATCTCCGTTGTCCAGAATGTTTTGTCGATACCACATTAATCACACTGTTACGACTTAATGCCAATTACATTGGGTATTTGTACACTAATAACTGGGGATGGCTGGGACACTGGGGTGAATCATAGAAACCCTACAGTGCAGGAAGAGGCCATTTAGCCCATCGAGTCTGCACCGACCACAATCCCACCCAGGCCCTACCCTCATAATCCCATGCATTTACCCTAGCTAGTCCCCCCGACACTAAGGAGCAATTCAGCATGGCCAATCCACCGAACCCGCACATCTTTGGACTGTGGGAGGAAACCCACATAGACACGGGGAGAATGTACAAACTCCACACAGACAGTGACCCAAGCTGGGAATCGAACCCAGGTCGCTGGAACTGTGAGGCAGCAGTGCTAACCACTGTGCCACCATGCCGCCCCCACCAACGCTACACCACCGGGGGGGAAGAGGTGTAGCATTGACTCATTATTATTCCCATTATCCTTTGTCAGGAATAAACCAGCCCTAATTCCTTACTTACTCCTGATTTAGGAAAAAATGATAGGTCTTCACTTTCCAACTCTTCATCAGCTTGGGCCGTGTGAACCGGTCTCTCTCCAAAGCTCAGGCAACTTGGGTCACCGCACAGGACAGGCCCAAATCTTCAAACATTGCCCCGTACCTCGAGCTGCTCTTACCTTAGGTTTTACAAATTCTTGCTTCCAAACCCCTCCCAGCTCCAAAACGCCACCCGGGGATACCCGCGCCAGTGCCATCCTCGGGCCTTAAGAACCTCTGATCTTAATAACTACCTGTGCCATTGGCTGCCTGGGCCCCAAGCTCTGGAATCCCCTCTCCCCTCCTGCAGGATTGTCCCTGTGACTGGGCTTTCGGTGGCCTGCTGTAATATCTGCCAGTGTAACCTGGTGAGTGGGCGCACGTGGGTCTGGGTGAGACAGTTACTCACCATAAAGCCAACCTGGTTTGCCCCAGACTTACTTTGGGAAATCCCTGGCGTAGAAAGGGGCCTGCAGAATGCCGGCAGGGAACACAATCTCGTTCTTAGTCGGGGAGTAGTACGCATTGACAGCTGGGGGGGTCATACTCCACCTGTCAGGAGAGAGGGGTGCCACAATTAATATCATGGAAAATCAGACACAAAGGCAGCAACAGAATTTACAGCCTGGGCTGTGAGCCTTCATCGAGAGTTAATGGGCAGAGTCAAAGTCAGAATAAAGAGTGGGGAGGTGGGGGGGGGAGAGAGAGAGAGAGAGAGAAGGGGAATAAGGTGGGCAGTACACCTTACAGCTTAGAGCTGCTGTCCGCATTGATTTTACTCAGCCAGTAGAGGGAGCAGCTAGCACAGGCTAAACCCCGACAGCACTGTAACCCCAGCTCGGATAAGGAGTCACTCTGTAGACCTCAGACTGCCTTCAGGGCGACTCAGAGATCAGACCCCAAAACATGAGCCTCAGCCAGACCCACACCGATTCCTCCAGTCCAGTGAGGACAAGCGCACTGCCCAAGGCAGTGAATTTATATAGCACCGGTTATACCATAACCCCAGGGTGTCCCAAAGTGCCAATGAAATACTTTGAGTGTCTAGTCACTGTTGTAATGTGGGAAGTGTCGCCACCATTTTTGCGCACAGCAAGATCCCACAAAGAGCACTATGTAATGACCAGATAATGTGTTTGAAGTGATGCTGACTGAGGGATATATATTGACTGGGCTACAGGGAGATATCCCTCTTGTTCTCCATTGAAATAATGTCTTAGGGGAGTCTTTTACATTCTTCTTTGGGGGGGGGGGGGGGGAAGGGGTGAAAGGACCTCGGATTAACTAAAAGACAGCTCAGTGCATCATGGTTCGCACTGCGGCCTCACAGCGCCAGGGACCCGGGTTCGAATCCAGCCTCGGCTCACTGTCTGTGTGGAATTTACACATTCTCCCCATGTCTGTGTGGGTTTCCTCTGGGTGCTCCGGTTTCCTCCCACAGTCTGAAGGACGTGCTGGTTGGGCGGATTAGCCATGGTAAATGTGTGGGGTTACAGTTTTAGAGTGGGGATAGGGCCTGGCTAAGATGTTCTGTTGGAGAGTCGGTGCAGACTCAATGGACTGAATGGCCTCCTTCTGCACAGTAGGAATTCTATGATTCCCTGACAGTGCAGCATTCCCTCAGTACTGCACTGGTGCCTAGATTTTGTGTTCAAGTCTTTGAGCTTGTACCACAGATCTCAGACTTGGAGGTGAGAGAGTTATTCACAGTCAGTAAATTCCCCGCTAATTTCCTTCATTCTTCAAACAGAGAATCTCTCCACCTGACGAAGGAGCAGCGCTCCGAAAGCTTGTGTGGCTTTTGCTACCAAATAAACCTGTTGGACTTTAACCTGGTGTTGTGAGACTTCTTACGATCTTGTTTTACACAGAAACAGATCGTTAACCTATGGCTCCCGCTGAACAATGTTAACATGGTTGGGCTGGACAGCAACCATGGACACTCCATAGAATCCCAACAGTGCAAAAAGAGTCCATTTGGCCCATCGGGTCTGCACCGACTCTCCAACAGAGCATCTTCCACCCCCCTCGCCCCCAAACTCTGCCCTATCCCTGTAACTCCCAGCATTTGCCATGGCTAATCCACCTAACCTACACATCTTGGGACACTAAGGGGGTCATTTAGCAAGGCCATTTCACCTAACTTTGGAGTGTGGGAGGAAACCGGAGCACCGAAACCCAATCAGACACGGGGAGAATGTGCAAACTCCACATAGACAGTGACCCGAGGCCGGAATTGAACCCGGGAACCTAGTGCTGTGAGGCAGCGGTGCTAACCACTGTGCAACCCTCGGCAGTGCACCAGCTGTCACTGACTGACCCCCCCGCCCCCCCCCCCCCCCCTCCGCCCGCCTCAGGAGGGCAGTTGGCTCTGGTGGAACCAAACCTCTGTCCAGGCCTTTGCCAAGTGAAGAGCATGATATCAGGTGGGGAATTTCCAAAGCCCCAGCAGTGAGAAATGGTTTGGAGGTTGGTTTCCACTTTGGACAAGATTTGAATCTTTCTCTCGGGTAACTTGTAGTGTGCTCTGGATTGGGAAGCGTTCCAAACACCAACGGGTGATACAGATTTAATTCCCATTGCTCAGAAACTCCTTCCTTTACATGACAGCTTCTGTGTCCATCTCTCTCGTGCAAAGACTATTCCGGCTTCTCAGTCTCTGGCACATGACAGCTGATGTCACTGTCACATCATAGTACACATCACTATCTCATTAGCATAACTATTAACTCATTGTTCTCCAAGAAATACTCACTGCTCCTTGTTGGGAGGTTTCCGTAACTGATCCGCTGTTACACGCGCAGAGAAGTTGTAAAACTGCAGCACGTTCTGGAAGTAGAGATCAGGAACCACTTCATACTGTGTGAAAACAAACAATACTCACTTATCAAACTTCCCAACTCCTCCCGAATAACCAGCATTCTCAGCATATGGTGGCCAATGGCCTGAACTGTAGGCCCAGCGGACAATTGGATACTCTGAATTAACCAGCAAACAGCTCCTACAGCAAGGGTTGTTGGGAACCTGAACAGGCCAAGGTCAAAAACAGTACAGGTCGGGAACAAGCAGTGCACGTCAGCGCGTGCCCCAGGAGCGGAGATCGGAAGGACTTGACCCTATCTATATTTGACAGATAATTGTGTGTTCCTTGCTTTAGGCCAGACTCTCTGGTTCCCACCACGGCCTAGGAAGGGTCTATGTGCAATAGGCAGACTTGGCGATGGTCACTTCGGGTGCATCTCACTGCCCTCCAAGTAAGGGATCTGCAACCTCATTGGATGCCGTGACTTCCACCCGGTGACCCCAATGGCTGGCAGCCAGGGAAGCTTCCAGAAGCACGCTGAGGAAGGGGATGAGAGGAGATGGCTGGAGGTCACCAGCAGCAAATTCTCGGCATGGCCCACAGCGAAGACTCGGTGACAACCCGGAGATGGCAGAAGAGGGGGTCCAAGAAACACCTTTGAAGATCAGGTCAGCGAGCTGGCTCAGGGAATTGGCCCCACGTCTCAGTCAAGCGCATCAGCACGAGTAGGATTAGAATCTTAGGCAAATAGAGTTAAGATAGTTTGGGAATAGTGACGGTGTGTTAATATTTACTGAACATGTTAACAAAATCGGACTGAATCACGAACTGAGTCTCGTTCTTTTGTTCATCTTATAAATAAAGGCACCTGGATAAAGTGACTGAGATATAAACTGGTCGAAGTGTCTGTCTGCGTTCCTCACACAACCAGGAAACCCAAATTCTTCTTCACCCTAACTGGAGGAACAGAGACACGGTTTTCCCCTCGGAGCAGTGTGGTGCGGTTCACACTGTCCATACTGAAGCTGAGATTTACCTCCACCCAATCTCCTTTTTATTTCATAGACTCTATCCGTCTCAATCTCAAGGTCAGTGCTGGGCAACCTGCTTCCCGGGAGGTCACGTGCGGCCCATCTGGGTTCTGAGTGCGGCCCCACCAGACATTTTGTTGCCCATTACCCACGCGCAGGTTTCCACATTCCGCTGATTTCCATCCGTGTAGTTTTTCCCTCCCGGTGTGACTGAAGTGATTGGTGCGTAAAGTGAGGGGTGAGTGAAGTGAGGTGTGTGCTGATGGGACACAACATTGATTGTGAGAGCCGTGCGCTCCCTCTGTATCCAAAGTGTAAATATTTCTACCATTTGATGATTAATATACAAACGATGAAGCATTTTCTATAACTCATTATAAAACATAGAACAGTACAGCACAGGAACAGGTCCTTTAGCCCATGATCTTGTGCCGAACATGATGCCAAATTAAACTAATCCCTTCTGCCTGCCCTTGGTCCATATCCCTCTATCCCTCGCATATTCATGTGCTTATCTAAAAGCCCCTTAAACATCCCTATCATATCTGCCTCCACCACCATCCCTGGCAGTGCGTTCCAGGCACCTACCATCCTCTGTGTAAAAAACTTGCCCCTCACATCTCCTTTGAACTTTCCCCCTCTCACCTTAAGTGCGTGCCCCCCCAGTATTAGACATTTCAACTCTTGGGAAAAAGATTCTGACTGTCAACCCTATCTATGCCTCTCATAATTTTATAGACTTCTATCAGGTCTCCCCTCAGTTTCCTCCGCTCCAGAGAAAACAACCCTAGTTTGTCCATCCTCTCCTTGTAGCTCATACTCTCTAATCCAGGCAGCATCCTGGTAAACCTCTTCTGCACCCCCTCCAAAGCCTCCATATCCTTCCTGTAATGTGGTGACCAGAATTGAATGCAATAGTCCTAAGTGCGGCATAAGCAAAGTTTTATAAAGCTGCGACATGATATCCTGACTCTTGTACTCAATGCCCCGACCAATAAAGACAAGCATTCCATACGCCTTCTTTACCACCCTGTCTACTTGTGTGTCACTTTCAGGGACCTGAACCCCAAGATTCCTCTGTACATCAGTGCTGTTCAGGGTCCTGCCATTAACTGTATACTTACCCTTAACATTTGATCTCCCAAAGTGCAGCACCTCACACTTGCTCAGATTAAACTCCATCTGCCATTTATCCGCCCATATCTGCAGCTGATCTATATGCCACTGTATACTTTGACAACAAAGAACAAAGAGCAAAGAACAATGCAGCACAGGAGCAGGCCCTTCGGCCCTCCAAGCCCGCGCCGCTCCCTGGTCCAAACTGGACCATTCTTTTGTATCCCTCCATTCCCACTCCGTTCATGTGGCTATCTAGATAAGTCTTAAACGTTCCCAGTGTGTCCGCCTCCACCACCTTGCCCGGCAGCGCATTCCAGGCCCCCAAAACCCTCTGCGTAAAATACGTCCTTCGGATATCCGTGTTAAACCTCCCCCCCTTCACCTTGAACCTATGACCACTCGTGAACGTCACCACCGACCTGGGAAAAAGCTTCCCACCGTTCACCCTATCTATGCCTTTCATAATTTTATACACCTCTATTAGGTCACCCCTCATCCTCCGTCTTTCCAGTGAGAACAACCCCAGTTTACCCAATCTCTCCTCATAACTAAGCCCCTCCATACCAGGCAACATCCTGGTAAACCTCCTCTGTACTCTCTCCAAAGCCTCCACGTCCTTCCGGTAGTAGGTGACCAGAACTGGGCGCAGTATTCCAAATGCGGTCGAACCAACGCTCTATACAACCGCAACATCAGACCCCAACTTTTATACTCTATGCCCCGTCCTATAAAGGCAAGCATGCCATATGCCTTCTTCACCACCTTCTCCACCTGTGACGTCACCTTCAAGGATCTGTGGACTTGCACACCCAGGTCCTTCTGCGTATCTACACCCTTTATGGTTCTGCCATTTATCGTATAGCTCCCCCCTACGTTAGTTCTACCAAAATGCATCACTTCGCATTTATCTGGATTGAACTCCATCTGCCATTTCTTTGCCCAAATTTCTAGTATATCTATATCCTTCTGTAGCCTCTGACAATGTTCCTCACTATCTGCTAGTCCAGCCATTTTCGCGTCGTCCACAAACTTACTGATCACCCCAGTTACACCTTCTTCCAGATCGTTTATATAAATCACAAACAGCAGAGGTCCCAATACAGAGCCCTGCGGAACACCACTAGTCATAGGCATCCAGCCGGAAAAAGACCCTTCCACTACCACCCTCTGTCTTCTGTGACCAAGCCAGTTCTCCACCCATCTAGCCACCTCCCCCTTTATCCCATGAGATCCAACCTTTTGCACCAACCTACCATGAGGGACTTTGTCAAACGCTTTACTAAAGTCCATATAGACGACATCCACGGCCCTTCCCTCGTCAACCATTCTAGTCACTTCTTCAAAAAACTCCACCAGGTTAGTGAGGCATGACCTCCCTCTCACAAAACCATGCTGACTATCGTTAATGAGTTTATTCCTTTCTAAATGCACATACACCCTATCTCTAAGAATCCTCTCCAACAACTTCCCTACCACGGACGCCAAGCTCACCGGGTTATCCTTCCTACCCTTCTTAAATAACAGGATCACATTAGCTATCCTCCAATCCTCTGGGACCTCACCTGTGTCCAGTGACGAGACAAAGATTTGCGTCAGAGGCCCAGCGATTTCATCTCTCGTCTCCCTGAGCAGCCTTGGATAGATTCCATCAGGCCCTGGGGATTTGTCAGTCTTTATATTCCCTAAAAAAACTAACACTTCCTCCCTTGTAATGGAGATTTTCTCTAACGGGTCAACACTCCCCTCCGAGACACTCCCAGTCAACACATCCCTCTCCTTTGTGAATACCGACGCAAAGTATTCATTTAGGATCTCCCCTACTTCTTTGGGCTCCAAGCATAATTCCCCACTTTTGTCCCTGAGAGGTCCGATTTTTTCCCTGACAACCCTTTTGTTCCTAACGTATGAATAAAATGCCTTGGGATTCTCCTTAATCCTGTCTGCCAAGGACATTTCGTAACCCCTTTTTGCCCTTCTAATTCCTCGTTTGAGTTCTTTCCTACTTTCTTTGTACTCCTCCAGAGCTCCCTCTGTTTTTACCTGCCTGGACCTAACGTACGCCTCTCTTTTCTTTTTGACCAATCCCTCAATTTCCCTGATTATCCACGGTTCTCGAATCCTACCCCTTCCTATCCTTCTTTTTTACAGGCACATGCCTATCCTGCAGCCCTAACAACTGTTCCTTAAAAGATTCCCACATGCCAGATGTGGATTTACCCTCAAACAGCCTCTCCCAATCAACAGCTGCCAATTTCTGCCTAATCCCACTAAAATTAGCCTTCCCCCAATCCAACACCTTACCCTTGGGACACCACTCATCCTTTTCCATCACTATCCTAAAGCTAACAGAATTGTGGTCACTATTTGCCACATGTTCCCCTACCGAAACTCTGAAGACCTGACCGGGCTCATTCCCCAGTACTAGGTCCAGTATAGCCCCCTCTCTCGTCGGGCTATCTACATATTGTTCCAAAGAACCTTCCTGGACGCATTTTACAAATTCCTCCCCATTCAGACTCCCAGCCCTATGCGATTTCCAGTCTATACCAGGGAGATTGAAGTCTCCCACTACAACCTTCTACACTATCCACAACTCCATCTATCTTTGTGTCATCTGCAAAATTACTAACCCACCCATCTCCGTTTTCATCCAAGTCATTTATATACATCACAAACAGTAGTCATGAAATATTCGGCGTGTATTAAATGTATTTAATCTTATTCATGGGGTCACAGTTAGTGAACAAGGCTGATTGTGGCCCACTGAGATGGAGGAGGTTCACTCATGCAGCCACTCACTCGCCAAGGTTGCCTATCACTGCTCTAAGTGACTTCCACCATCCACAGCCTATAAGTGGGGGGACAAAGAACAAAGAACAGTACAGCACAGGACATAGAACATAGAACAGTACAGCACAGTACAGGCCCTTCAGCCCACGATGTTGTGCCGAACCTTTTCCGAAACCAAGATCAAGCTATCCCACTCCCTATCATTCTAGTGTGCTCCATGTGCCTATCCAATAACCGCTTGAAAGTTCCACTATCACAGCAGGCAGTCCATTCCACACCCCAAACAGGAACAGGCCCTTCAGCCCACCAAGCCTGTGCCGATCACATTGTCCTATCTAGACCAACCGCCTGTATCCCTCTATTCCCCGCCTGTTCATGTGCCTATCCAGATAAGTCTTAAATGTCGCTAACGTATTTGCCTCAACGACCTCACTTGGCAGCGCATTCCAGGCCCCCACCACCCTCTGTGTAAAAAAACTTCCCCTGCACATCTCCACTGAACCTCTCCCCCCCACCTTACCTTCAACTTGTGCTGCTTTGTAATTGTCAGTTCTGCCCTGGGAAAAAGCAGGGATGGGGGGAGGTTGCAGATTTACAACAGCCTGTGAATGAATAAGTGTTCCCTGGTTTCACTCCTAATGACCGAGCTGTAATTTCAAGGCTATGACCCCTTGTTAACCCACCAGAGGAAGTAGCTGACTGAGTCCTTCATTTGGAACACTGCAATTAGACTTTACCTCAACCTCGAAAGTGAAGGGAATGTGTTTAACTAAATTGTACATATCAATGATTTAGACTTTGGCAGCCAGCACATAATTTCAAAGTTTACAAAAGGCACACAACGTAATAAACATTAAGTACAGCAGCAGAGTTCTGGAGGTGGTAGATTGGTGAAATGGACAGGCTTGGAGCTGAAGAAATAAACACAGTGAAATGCAAAATGATGCATTGCGCAGGCAGAATGAGGAGAGGCAGAAAAGCTGAAATGATCCAATTTGAAAGGGGGTTTGCAACAGGGAGACCGGGCTTGTACGAGAAAGCACATGGCTTCCCTGCCCTGGTAAACAAGAGGAATGGAGCTCTGATGAAGGGTCATCCAGACTCGAAATGTTGGCTCTATCTCCACAGATGCTGTCAAACCTGCTGAGATTTTCCAGCATCTTCTTGTTTTTAGACCATAAACCATAACATATAGGAGCAGAATTAGGCCATTCAGCCCATCGCATCTGCTCCGCCATTCAATCATGGCGGATAAGATTCCCATCCCCATTCTCCTGCCTTCTTCCCATAACCCTTGATCCCCTTATTAATCGAGAAACTATCTATCTCTTGACACACTTGATGACCTGGCCTCCACAGCCTTCTGCGGCAAAGAGTTCCACAGATTCACCACGCTCTGGCTGAAGAAATTCCTCCTCATCTCAGTTTTAAAGGGGGGTCCCTTCACTCTGAGGTTGTGCCCTCGAGTTCTAGTCTCGCCCACTAGTGGAAACATCCTCTCCATGTCCATTCTATCTAGGCCTCTCAGTATTCTCTAAGTTTCAATTAGATCCCCCTTTACCCTCCTAAATTCCATCAAGTACAGACCCAGATTCCGTAACCGCTCCTCATGACAAACCCTTCATTCCAGGGATCATTCTTGTGAACCTCCTCTAGACCCCCTCCAAGGCCAGCACATCCTTCCTTAAGGTATGGGGCCCAAAACTGCTCACAATATTCCAAATGGGGTCTGACCAGAGCCTTATACAGCCACAGCAGTACATCCCTGCTCTTGTATTCTAGCCCTCGAGAAATGAATACTAACATTGAATTTGCCTTCCTAACTGCCGACTGAACCTGCACGTTAACCTTAACAGAGTCCTGAACCAGGACTCCCAAGTCCCTTTGTGCTTCAGATTTTTGAAGCCTTTCCCCATTTAGAAAATAGTCTATGCCTCTATTCTTCCTCCCAAAGTTCATAACCTCACACTTTCCCACATTGTATTCCATCTGCCACTTCTTTGCCCACTCCGAGCCTGTCCAAGTCATTCTGCAGCCCCCCCTACTTCCTCAACACTACCTGTCCCTCTACATATCTTTGTATCATCTGCAAATTTAGCAGTTCCATCTTCCAGATCATTAATGTATAACGTGAAAAGTTGTGGTCCCAGCACTGACCCCTGAGGCACACCACTAGTCACCGGCTGCCATCCTGAAAAGGACCCCCTTATCCCCACTCTCTGCCTTCTGTCTGTCAGCCAATCGTCTATCCATGCCAGTACCTTGTACAGGTTTCAATCTTGCGACCCACTGAGATGGAGGAGGGTCACTCACGAGGCCCACACACTAGCCTAGGTTGCCCATCACTGCTCTAAGTGACCCCCACCATCCACTGCCTATAAAAGTGGGGGGACAAAGAACAAAGTACAGCATAGGAACACCAAGCCTGTGCCGATCACGTTGTCCTATCTAGGCCAAAGCTTGTATCCCTCTATAATCCGTCTGCTCATGTGTCTATCCAGATAAGTCTTAAATATCACCTCTAACACCATTGGCTGTTAGTTTATTTAGCAGCCTCCTGGAAGGCATCTTGTCAAAGGCTTTCTGGAAATCCAAATAAATCACGTCCACCGGTTCCCCTTTGTCTAACTTCTTCGTTGCCTCCTCAAAGAATTCTAACAGATTTGTCAGACATGCCCTCCTTTTGACTCAACCCTATTTTACCATGCATTTCCAAGCACTCCGCAATTTCATCCTTAATTATGGACACAGATGTTTCAGATTTCCAGCATCTGCAGTATTTTGCCTTTATACAAAAGTAAGCAAGTTATCCTAAACCTCTATAAAACACTGTTAGATCCTCAGCTGGAGTCATGTTTTCAGATCTGGACACAACAAGGAGGAGAGTCAAGGCTTTGGAGAGGGTGCAGAGAAGGTTTACAGGAACAATACCAGGAATGAGAGACTTCAGTTAATGATGAAAGACTGGAGGAAGACTGGAGGAAGGGTTGTTTTTCTTGAGAGCAGAGAGATTCAGAAGGAATTTGATAGAAGGGGGCCTGGATTTTCATTGCTGGGCAGGTAGAGGGAAAGGCTTGCTTGTTTGATCACTTTGGTTCTCTGATCTCTACTGACAATTTCACAATGTTTATTTGCAAAAGATTAAGAGGTTTCAAGTGCTTGCAGTTTCCATTATTGATCCTTTAAAGGGCTTGGATGATTAACACTTTTATTGCCCTGGAGTGCAATGACTTTTTTATTTAAAACATAGTGGAAAGTAGTGAAAGGTTTGTTACACATCATACTAGCACTATAGGATTCATTGGTTCTATACAGTTTACAGTGGCTCGATAGGTATGATAGTACCACCGCTTGACACTGGGGACATGAGGGGCCGTGGGGGGTGAGTGGAGTTCCATAACTTGGCATGCGGGCCTGAGGGATGGGGTGAGGGGCCTTACATTGGCATGGTGGGGGGAGTATGAAAAGGAGCCTTTGAAAGGTTCCCTCATGCAGACTTGGCCTCGCGCCTCTCCTAGCGCCTGTGATACAACACAAAAAGCAGGCCCAACTCCATGCAAATTGCCAAGGAGGAGGAGATGCCTCTTGTTGCCATGGAGTCGGTCAGGTTAGGAGTGCCGGTCGCAGGCTTTCCACCAGCACCAGGCCGCACTATTCAGAGGCAATCCCAAAAAAGTCAGACAGCCCGGGAATGAGGTTGGGAATCCTGGAATTGAGATATTGAGACCTACCCACCATTTCTAAAGAGCTCCCATGTCACACCAACTTGATGAAAATCCAAATCATGAAGTGTTTTTGGTAAGATGAAACTGTTTTCAGTTTGAGAGAGTCTGTAACCAGTGGACACAGATTTGAGGGAAAGGAAGGGGAAATGAGGAGAACCTTTCCCCAGATCTGTAATGATCTTGAATGTGCTGCCTGAAAGGTCACCGGAAGGACATTCATTAATAACTTTGAAAAGGAGAATTTTACACAGCTTTAGGAAAAGAGCAGACGTGTGGGACTATCAAAGAGCTAACACCAGCATTGATGGGTTGAATGGCTGCCTTCAGCACTATATCTTTCTATTATTGAGTGAAATATGTGTAACCTGCCGCTTTGGGGTCCTGCAGTCCTACTGGTGTGGATTTAGGTGTTCGTCGCAGTGCCAGATTTAATGGGTGCCCTGTAAATGAGACAGAGCCAGGGAAAGCCCTCTGCCGTCTACATCCCCCTCCTCTCCCACACCCTCATCCTGCCCTCTTCCCTCCAGTCAAGCCCCCCTCCCTCAGTAAAGCCTAGAGATCGGGGGGGGGGGGGGGGAATTGAAAGGAGAGAGACCCCAGTTTGGGGGGGGGGGGGGGGTGGAATTGAAAGGAGGGAGACCCCAGTGAAACAAGTCCCTGCCCCCCCATTTGACCTCTGTGTACGAAACGGGCAAGAGGTCAGGGGTCAAGATGATTGGCCCTTTCCTCCGAAAGAGAGATCCCAAACCGTGACTGCTGCCAGCCGTACCGCCACGATCTCTGAATGGGAGTTCTGGGTGGGGTAAAGACATCGAGGGGATCCAGGGGCTGCTGGAGTCTCTCAAAGCGTGAAGCAAGACAATTCCGCCCCTTCTTACGGGGGGGCGGAACTGACGGCCAAAATAAAACCCTGAAACTGGGCTGGTTACACTAGAGACGCAGTGACCTGGTGAACTGAACTTATTTACAACACCTCGCCTCCCCCTGGGCCTCCCAGGGGCCTCCATCGAAACCAGGAACCAGCTGTGTGCGTCTCTGCGGTCTCAGACTGGTGTCACTCTGCTCTCTGGCTCTGTGACTTCATATCTAGTGAAACGCAGAGGGAGAGGAAGCAGCTCTTGTCTGACAGACCCTTACTGTGAGTGAACCAGTGCGAGCACTCGAGCCCAACCTTCTCCACAATCAACGTCACGAGTAAGATATCTAAACACAGGCACTGGCGCTGCTCCAGGTTCCACCCCATCCTTGTTTGTGCAAAGCTACCCAATTCTCACAGCAGTTGTCGGTGTGAAAACAAGGTCAGTGTGAAAGCTTCGGAGTGTGGTCGCTGAATTACACAGAGCTCAATGATACCAATGTACCGGGCCAGCACTATCCTCAAATACACCCCCCCCCCCCCCCCCCCCCCCCCCCGGCCTGCCTGCAGGCACTCTGGGCTGATTTTACCATTCTGATTCTAAGTGCTGGGCGGACTTGAATCTGGGAGTGTTTCAGATCCGACTTTTAGACCCGTTCTCAGGCACCCCCATACGCACTCTGCCTGGAAAAAAAATCAGTGATTCCGAATCGTGCTGCACAAGCCTGTGGGCGGGGCTTACCGCGCCCGAAACGCGGATGCTCCGATCGGCGCGTCCCACTGCGCAGTAAAAAAAATAGGAAAACGCTTCCCTGCCACATCGCTCCCGGGACGGATAATGTCTCCCCCTGGCCCCCACAGACATTGCCCCATCCCCACAACACTACTGTCCCCCCTTATCCCTCACCACCCCCCCCCCCCCCGCTACCCAGACTGATCACAGCCTCCTGCCCCCCCATCGATCGCAAGCAGAGTGGCAACGGACCCCCCCCTATTTCCCTGCCACCCCCCCAACTAGGGAGCCGTCTGACCCGCTTCCCCCCCCCACCAGGGAGCCGTCTGACCCGCCTCCCCCCCCCCACCAGAGAGCCATGCAAATGCATTTAAGTTGACATCGCGCCTGTTTCGGGCGCAATCCCGATCGCCGTCATTTTCAGCCATTGGTAAAGGGGGAATGACCGTGGAGGCGGGCACGGATTGCGCTACTTGCCTCACGCCCGACTTTACCAAGTTTTCGCGCTCGAAAAGGGGCGCAACTTGATGGTAAAATCGGGCCCTCTGCTTTTGCTTTGATCTTCCAGTACAGAACCCCCACGGCCTGCTCAATGACCGCAGGAAATGTGCCAATGGCTAAGACAGGGTTGATGCTGGGAGAATGTTTGTCCTGGAATTTATAACACAGGGGGCATAGTCTCCGAATCAGGGATAGGCCATTGCAAGTTTCAAGTTTATTTATTCGTATCACAAATAAAGCTTACATTAACACTGCAATGAAGTTACTGTGAAAATCCCCTAGTCGCCACACTCCGGCGCCTGTTCGGGTACACTGAGGGAGAATTTAGCACAGCCAATGCACCTAACCAGCACATCTTTGGATGTATTCTTCAGTGTTGTTACAATGAGATTTTTTCCACGAGAATAGAATCGAATCTCTCAGCCACATTGCTGGTCCCACCGTCCCTCCCTTTCCACATCTCCTGCAAATTTTTCCCCTTCAAGTGTTTATCCAATTCGCTTATGGAAGTTACTATTGGAACTGCTCCAGCTGCCCGCTCAGGCAGTTTATTCTAGATCACAACAACTCAATGTGTGAGGATAAAAGCAAATCATTGCGGATGCTGGAATCTGAAACACAAAATGGAAAATGCTGGAAAATCTCGGCAGGTCTGACAGCATCTGTGGAGGGAGAACAGAGCCAACGTTTCTGGATGACCCTTCGTCAGTGACAGAGGGTGGCATTTTCCCGTCCCACCCGCCATGGGAATCGCAATGGGAAGGACAGGACCATGCAAAGATCCACTGACCTCGGGGTGGGATTTTCTGGTTTTGGGGCGAGCGCGGCTGGAAAATCCCAACCAGAGAGTTGTGACTTGAAGAGTTGGGAGCCGGAGCTCAGAGTGTCGGGAAAATCGGGAATTGGATTGAATGTCACTCAAATTTGGATGGTGCAGCATGGGGAGGTTGGGTGACAATTACCCTTCCCCTGTCTTAGCCGGGTGGGCTGCTAGCTGCCTCTTCATTATCCGTGCGGAGGCTGGGTCCAGGGAGTGACTCTGCTTCTGTTTCTCTGCTGTTGATACCTAGTGACCTCGGGGAGAGAATCAGGAACAGTCCCTGAGGCAGGGACAGAAAGCCCGGTGGATCTCCTTCTGAAGGGTCTGGATGTGTCCCCTCAAGCCTCAGAGATCCACTCATTCAGACCTTGCCCCAGCCCAAGGTCGAAAGTAACCACCTGCCTTGATCTTCAGAGCTCCCCATCTCCCACTAAAGAGCCTCTCCCTCTTCAGTAAACCCAGCTACAGCGCCATCCAAACTCTCCTGGCTTGCCCTCGATTTGTTGATACTTGATGCCATCCGGAGGCTGATAAACTAACAGTCAAGTATCATCCAATTAGGTAATGAGTCTATTTGCTTTCCTATTGGTGTAGGAAGCCACACGTCACAAGGATGGATGTGTTGGCCGACTAATGGCTGGAGCGTAGGGGACATGTCATGAGATGGAACCTCCAGGAATACATTTAACCTCAATTGGTACCCGCTAACTGGAAGTGGAGCTGACGGTATGATGTAACCACGATATAAAGGTAAAGACGCCATTGGGCGGGATTTTATGGCCTCGCTCGAACAAGACCGGAAATTCCCACCCAGGGTCAATGGAGACGTCCGTTGTCGGACCCTCGCCCGCTCTGATTCCATGGCGGGCGAGGTGGTAGAGTTTCGGCCAAAGTCCCAGATGACCATAGGCTGCTCTGCCCTTTGAAGGGGAGAGCTGACTGGTGGTAATTTAGCCTGAGGGTCACCACACCTCAGGTGAGGAGCAAGGTTGAACAACCTCAGTCGAAACGGGAATTGAACCCAGGCTGTTGGCATCTCTCTGCATCAAGGAACCAGCCATCCAGCCAACTGAGCTAAACCGACCCCCGCGACATAATACTCTCACCAGGTTTCCGAGGCACAAACAGGACGGATCTGCTTACATCATTGAATAGTTTGTCCAACTCTTTTGGATCCATAATGAACTTTGGATAACCAATCATGTCGTAGATTGAATCAGCCTGTCCAACATAAAATAAAAGCACGAGGTTAAGTGAGGGCGAGTGTTGAAAATGTCAGTCTGCAAATTGTTGACACAATGTTACAGTATGAACAGTTATCACCCACTGTGTGTGAACCCTCTCACTGAGTGAATCAGTGGTGAGGTACAAGTGGAGGACCTCAACGTTTCAATCGATAAGTTCTGGTTGAGGATATACAGGTGGGGGTTATTCATTAGGATCACTTGAGTACATATAAAGCGAGACTTAACACTGGTTGTAGGTTTTAGAGTTAGGATCTATATATTTGTGATGTTCCTATGTTTTAATTCAATTGTGGGGCATGGGCGTCACTGGCTGGGCCAGCATTTATTGCCCATCCCTAGTTGCCCTTGTTCAGAGGGCAGTTCAGAGTCAACCACATTGCTGTGGGTCTGGAGTCACATGTAGGCCAGGCCAGGTAAGGACGGCAGATTTCCTTCTCTAAAGGACATCCAGATGGGCTTTTCTGACAATCGACAATGGTTTCATGGTCATCAATAGATTCTTAATGCCAGATATTTTTTCACTGAATTCAAATTCCACCCATCTGCCATGGCGGGATTCGAACCCAGGTCCCCAGAACATTAGCTGAGTTTCTGGATTAATACGACTAGGCATCGCCTCCCCCAATTGTGAATAACTCAAAAACTGAGTAAAGATTGACTTCTCGTCTCCTCTTTTACCAGCCGGCCATCAGAAGTTTAACATCAACCACTGCCCCTTTGGAGTTGCTTTCAATTATTTGAAAATCGCCAACAGATAGAGAGTGAAATTTTGGCCAATGGTGTGATGTCTGGAGAGTCACTTGGCAGCCTCGAGAGGAAACTCTCACTGGTCTTTATCCCAAATCTCGCAGACAGCCAATGGGCAGAGAGCTAGCGCAGGGAACAAGGGTGATTGAACGAGTGGGTCACCTCACAACATCGACACTGCAGCATGAGCCTCAACTCAACGCCGCCTGCTATAAACAAGCCCACGTCAAACTGCCGTACTTACACTAACCCAGTAAAATAGCACACCATTCACATCTGGCTAATCGAGAATCCAGATGTGGAATTTCTGATTAGTACGTTAAAGAAAACAACTCTGTCATCAGTTAGGTAGATTGGCCGTGTTCAACTGCCCTTTAGTCTTGGGGAAATCAGCAGGGTAATTACATGGGGTTACGGGGATAGGGTCTGGGTGGGATTGTTGTCGGTGCAGGCTCGATGGGCCGAACGGCCTCTTTCTGCACTGTGGGGATTCTATGTTTCTATGTATGTGACCTCCATGCTCACAATGCAGCTTTCTGTGCGTCTATTGGTGAAACAGTCAGGGTCAAAGGGGAGTATTTCTGATCGTCGAGAACATTTCACTTCCTTGTTACCGTGCAGCCTCATTTGTCCGTCCAATAAACTTGCACACGTGAAGTATCTGCACTGCGGGTAAGGCCTGTTTGGCTAAAATTAGTGCATTTGGCTGAAACGGTGTCGTCATAGCAACACCCGTGTCTGGTCAGCGATTTGCACTGGGCAGCACCAAACTCCATAAAGGACTCATTAAACTGTCCAATCAGCAGTGACAACACTGACAGCCAATCACTGCAGTGGAAGCATTAACAGGCAACGCTTGGCTCTTTAGTCATCACCTTGTTTCAATTATAGGCCCTGGGGCGATGTTCACTGAGCAATATTTACAGGTCAATTAGGAATAAAGTGGCGTAATTCTCCGCAAAGGTTTATTATCAGTCACCTAATTGATGAGTGGCAATGGTTACCGAGCAGCATTGATTCCGAGCCTAAATCACTAAAAGAATTTTAGCCATACTTCAGGCCATTTTGATCAGCTAATGGGCCCACCGTTCAGAACATAGAAACATAGACATAGAAACATAGAAAACTACAGCACAAAACAGGCCCTTCGGCCCCACAAGTTGTGCCGAACATATCCCTACCTTTTAGGGGAAACTGGCTTTTATTTTACAGAATTCAAAATAAAAACACGATGCTGGAAAAACGCAGCAGGTCTGGCAGCATCAGAGAAACAGAGTTAACGTCTCGAGTCTGTGTGAGGAGGGTTAGAATTGTGACGGATTATACAGTTGGGGAGGGGGTTGGAGAAGGTGGGGCAGAATAGAAGGTCAGGGATAGGTAGGATCTCAGGAGAGATTGACAAGGATGTTCTGAACAAGAGAGAAAGGGAGTGTTAATGGTGGCGTTAAAGACTAAAGAAGGTGCTGATAGTAGCATAAAGGTAACGTAGCAGAATGTGCTCATAGTACAACAACCTCAGCACCCGGTGAAAGCAAAACAAGTTACAGATGGTGCTGTGGGGGGGAGGGGGGAGGAGGGGGAATGTCAAAATGGAGGCGAGGTGTCACAGTCTGAAGTGGTTGAACTCAATGTTAAGTCCTGAGGGGTTGTAAGTTGCCCAATCGGAAGATGAGATGCTGTTCCTCCAGTTTGGGTTGGGCTTCACTGGGACTCTGCAGCAGGCCAAGGACGGACATGTGGGAATGACAGCAAGATGGTGAATTGAAATGGCAAGCGACAGGAAGATCTGGGCCCTGCTCGCGGACTGAGTGATGGCGTTCCGCAAAGCGGTCACCCGGTCTGTGTTTGGTCTCCCCAATGTAGAGACTGTACCCGGAGCTGCGGATACAGCAGACTAAATTGAAAGAAGAGCAAGTGAAAACGCTGCATAACCTGGAAGGAGCCTGGGACGGTGCGGAGGGAGGAGGAAAAGGGGGCTGGTGTTACCCCTCCTGACATTGCCTGGGAAGGTGCAGTGGGAAGGGGGCGAGGTGGTGGGGATATTGGGAAGAATGGACCAGGCTATCACGGAGGGAGCGGTCCCTGCGGAATGCTGACCCCCCCCCATCTGGTGTGAGCTTTGGAAAATAATATCACGTGGGAGAGTCAAGAGGGAACGGTCGCTGGTTGTAATCCTCACACCAGCCACAGGGGGAGCCTCAACTCAATGCCACTCTGTGTAAACAGGCCCAATTCAAACTCACATTAACCCAATAAACAACACACCACCCACATCTGGCTAATCGAGAATCCAGATGTGCAATTGCTGATTAGTAATTTTAAAAATGCAAGGGGTTGGGGAGTGGGGGGTAAGGAAAAGGGATAGTGAGAGTGTACCTGTGTTCTCTGGGTTTTGTGAATAAACCTGTTGCGGGAGGACAGACTCCTGGTTTCCTCTGTACTCACTGAATGAGCCGCTCAGTGGCGAGGTGACAAAGTCTGCCTCATCCTCAGCACCCAGCAGGAAGGGTGCAGCCCCTTGGCACTGCGCTTTCCACACACACACCTTCAGCTGCTCCTGATCAAACCACTGTTAATATACCTTTAGACACAGTGTCGTCCTGACATGACCTGTACCTTGTTCATGGCAAAATGTCTCAATTCGAAGTATGTTTCATGATGTTTGACAGGTGTTGCTGTAACAATGGGGGAAGCAGCAACCTCTATATGTTCAGGATGACCAACTCCCCCCCCGCCTCCCCTTCACACACGCTGAACATTTAAGCATTTTCCTACAGCTATGACCTTCAGATAACTTTCTGGGTCCCACTCAAACCTCCTGTGTAAAGCTTCTGCACAAAAATGTTTGCTATAGTGTAATGAGCTTGCTCAAGTGGTCAATATTTAACCTGACCAACAACCCAGAGAAGCTGAGTACAGAGTACACCAACGGGAGCTCGAGGGAAATTGACCCGGATATAACAAACTGATGAGGTGTTGGATAGTTGTAAAAAAGTGGATGAACCATCTGCAACAGCCGAGTGACAGGTTCAGTTGCCAATCTGGGCACCTCTCGGCTGACCACATCTGTCAGTCTCAACATCCCAGGTCTGTGGGGGTGCCGGGGGAGGGGGGGGGGGGGGCGGGAGGGAGCAGGCACTCACTGGTTCAATGTTCCACATTCAGGCACTCACTGGTTCAATGTTCCACATTGAAGATCCCCGGTGCAGATTCTGAGTGGAGTTATGAGGTCACCCTGTCCACTAAACTCAAACCTTCAAACCAATTAACCCCGTGTGTGGGATTGCGGATGCGGGGATTGGATGAAAGGTGACCAATGTGAAACAACACCTCGGCTCCGCTCTCCGCAGAGGCTTCCTGACCCGCTGAGTGTTCCTGGCATTTTCTGGTGCTCAATTCCCAGCTCCAACACCCTCAGGGTTTTACTTTCATTGACCTGACCAGGGCTGCCATAATCACCCCTATTCCAGGCAGCCTGACCTGGGGTTGACCCCGCTCGAGTCTACGCGGCCACTCTGTGACTCCGGGCTTTGACGTTACCTTTTCCTTTGCAGCTTTTTTGGTTTCTTCGTCCATCCACTTGGTCAGTCTCAGACTCTCCTCAAAGGCACTCTTAATTTCGGAAATCATCTCCTCAGCCTGAAGAATAACACCAGCATTCAATCAAGTGCACAGTCCCATCCCAGAGTGAAATACAACTCTACAAAGTGCTGGATACGCAAGGCTGCCTTATAACCCAGGACCCACTGGCATGGAACACTGACGAGGAATGGGTTTATATCAAAATGAAATACTTTTGAAACATTTCATTTTACTCCCAAAATCTCCTCTCTCTTTCTAGACTCTTGTTAGCTACAGTTGGTTGGGCGCAGTCAGTTATCATAGAATCATAGAAACACTACAGTATAGAAAGAGGCCATTCGGCCCATCGAGTCTGCACCGACCACAATCCCACCAGGCCCTACCCCCCATATCCCTACATATTTACCCACTAATCCCTCTAACCTACACATCTCAGGACACTAAGGGGCAATTTTTAGCATGGCGAATCAACCTAACCCGCACATCTTTGGACTGTGGGAGGAAACCGGAGCACCCGGAGGAAACCCACGCAGACACGGGGAGAATGTGCAAACTCCACACAGACTGTGACTCAAGCCGGGAATCGAACCCAGGTCCCTGGAGCTGTGAAGCAGCAGTGCTAACCACTGTGCTACCGTGCCGCCCCATCATAGAGTCTGTATGATTGGTATCCCTATTGTAGGGTGTGTACAGCTGATACCCCTATTGAGAGGATGTATTCCTGATACCCCTATTGTAGGGTATGTATTCTGCAATATATGCTTCACTGCCTGACTCCTTAAAGCCTGTCCACCATCTACAAGGCACACTCCCCACTTGCCTGGATGAGTACAGCTCCAACAACACTCAAGAAGCTCGACACCATCCAGGACAAAGCAGCCCACTTGATTGGCACTTCATCCACCACCTTCAACATTCACTTTATCCAGCACTGATGGACAGTGGCAGTAATGTGTGTTACTCCCAGTATGTACTGCAACAACCAGTTTCGCACAGATTCTACAGCATCACCTTTCAAATGGCCTCCAAAGGATTGCTTTACCCAGGCAATGTTGGCATCACCGGGACTTTACAATATCTGACTTCTCAGCCAGGCCCTACCCCCAGGTATCCTCTTTTCCACCCACTCCCCAGGCAGCAAAACCCGGCCCATCCCAGCTTTCAATAATGGAGCACCCACAATCATCTGGTGGCGAATTCCAGAGATCCACAACCCTCCGAGTGAAGAAATTTCTCCTCATCTCAGTCCTCAATGATCGGTCCTTTATTCTGAGACCAGGACCCCATCTTCTAGCTTCCAGAGGCAGGAGAAACAAACCCTCACACCGGCAGAATCTTCTGGAAAATTCCGTCCTTATTGTCTGAGCCTGTTAAGTCAACTCAAGTGTCTTGATTGTGTCCTTGCTGCTTCTCTGAATATGTTTTGTTTGTGTAAAGAATCTTAAAAATAGTGAAGCGAATATTAGCGGAAACAATGGTTGTACTCGAGACTACCTGTTGAAGCGAGGAAGTGATAATCTGAATTACAATTTAACATGTGGAACTTTGTTTCCAAATACCATACTATAATCCTCAAATCTTCTCTCCACTCCTCCAAAATCTGGGCAATGGAAAACCATTCCAGAACGTTCTATGTTGTAAGCTACACAACTGGCAAACAGAAATAGCCTTGCCTCACACCAAACAGAGTGATTCTCTCTTTGATAAGTCTTTGAAGCTTCAACTACAGAGGGCCATGAAGCCTAAGGCCTAAGGTATATGTCACATTTTGTCCAAAGCTCAGGAAAGGGGGTCAAAACAGCTCATGGGAAAGGTATATTTTTCTAGTGGACCAGCAGTGAGACTGGCTAAGGGCATAAAAAGGTGAGGGTAATGATTGAGAGTCTCTTCCTCAGGGCCCCATTCTAAAAGCCACCAATCCACAGTAGGCCCGATGGTTCAGTCAGAGAGTGCACGCCTCAGTGTCCCACAGAACAACAGTGACTACACTTCACAAGTACCTAATTGGTTACGTGGCATAGAAAACATTGAGGTTGTGAAAGGCACTAAGATGTATAGGGATACCAAAATGTTTAATCTTCACAGTGGTTGAACTTCAAGCCCCCAGGTGGTTTCAAAGAATCTCTGCAGTGCAGCCCATCGAGTCTGCACCCCCTCTCTGACAGAGTATCTTACCCAGACCCTATCCCTGTAACCCCACAAATTCCCCTAACTTACACATCCTTGGACACTAAGGGTCAATTTAGCATGGCCAATCCAGCTAACCTGCATGTCTTTTGGACTGTGGGAGGAAACCGGAGCACCCGGAGAAACCCACGCAGACACGTGGAGAACGTGCAAACTCCACACAGACAGTGACCCAAGCCGGGAATCGAACCCAGGGATCCCTGGTGCTATGAGAGAGCAGTGCTAACCACTGTGCCACCGTGTCGACGGGTGAAGTTGACTCCATATCAACCTACCTAAATCCAGCCAGAATGGAGGCACACAACTTGCTGCTTAGTGACAGTGAGGCACTCACAATGGACAGTGACGTCCCAATAAGAACCCATGTATATTTCATAGAATCATAGAATCCTGCCGTGCACAAGGAGCCATTCGACCCATCGAGTCTGCACCGACCACAATCCCACCCAGGCCCTATCCCCATAAGCCCACATATTTACCCTGATAATCCCGACACTGGGGTCAATTTAGCATGGAAAATCAACCTAACCCGCACATCTTTGGACTGTGGGAGGAAACCGGAGCACCCGGAGAAAACCCACGCAGACGCGGAGAGAACGTGCAGACTTCACACAGACAGTGACCCAAGGAGGGAACTGAACCTGGGTCCCTGGTGCTGTGAGGCAGCAGTGCTAACGACTGTGCCACCGTGCCGGCCCGACAAGAAAGGGATGGACGTAGTGGGTCTCGGTTTGTAGAGTGTTTAAACTTTGCAGGGGATCTGATTGAAAAACTAATTTACAAATGGTTAGGCTTGGCCTGGCTTGGCCATTGCTTTGTTGAGTTTTCTGTTTTCAGCTGGATGACGCGACTGAGGGGAAGGTGGATATAGGAGGAAGTGGCGTGAATCAGACTGTGAACTGTGATGATGGAGACGGATGATAACTTGGTACATTTACTCTGCCGGAATCTGCAAAGGCCCAAAACTATTTCCTCATTGCGACCAACCATTTAAAAGCTTTAGATTAAATCAACACAGTTCCCGGATGTTTCATTGGAGTGAGCGCGCAGGGCTGATGGTCTGGACTTACGATTTGCTTGCTGTCCTCTGCAAACGTTGCTTTGACAAACAGAGCTCCGAGGGAAAACCCAAGGGTGCCATCAGTGTCACTGACACATGTCTTCCATCGAGTGTTGCACGTCTGGGGGAGGGAGCAGATGGGGAAAAAGGACAAGGGTTACGGCAAGTTCAGAAGATTAACAAAGTCTGTCAGAATGTAAGCGCTGTCCCCTGGCTGGGGTTGACACTGGCAGAACATTAGTCCAGATGGACACTGCGGCTCCCACTGCTTCTTCTGACTTGTGGTGCCAACAGCAGCAGCAGCTCAGAGTCAGTGTGGTTCAGAACAAGCTTTATCCTTTGATAAGGAAGCTTGAAATTCTATCACATACAAGCAGACCAATCAGAAGTAATGCCTACGGTTAAATTACATTCAAAAAATATTTGCGGCTTTACCAAACTAATGGCACAATGGGCAGAAAATGCCCATTGGTTACTATGGTTACGGTGAAGCCAATGAGAAGAAGAATCTGATAATGAGTAGCTCACCTACCTCCTCCAGCTCCCACAGTGAAAATTACCCCCAGGCCACACGCAATAGTCACAACACATCCTCCGTCAGCCGCCTGTCTCAGGGTAGAACTACCTCGGTGCCAGCATTGTTTCTCCATTTCCAACTTGGCTTTTTCTAAATGAGATCCCAATTTAGTGTCGACTCAGTTACAAGAGGTGGAACTCTGGACATTTGCCCATTCAGCACCGAAGCTTTCAGCGATGCCCTGAGTATTTCTAATACTTTGTTTTTATTTCAGATTTCCAGCGTTTGGTTTTTACATTCATTGTGAATCAGGTGGAAGAAATGAGGCGAATGGCGTGGCTATTTAATAGGAGGGGGGCCTTGTGGCGCAGTGGGTTAGCGCCCCTGCCTCTGAGCCAGAAGCCCTGGGTTCGAGGCCCACCTCAGGACTTGGTGGTCAAAGAAGGTGCGTTCGTAATGTGGTCAAACAGGTTTGGAGTCAACCTGCAAATCCTTCCAAACACGCCAATGGCTGGTTGTAAGAGCGGGAGAGACTCCTGGTCAGCCAGGCTTGATGTGGAATGGTTCCCTTCAAGCTATAAACCCCTGATGACAGACTAGCCGCCTGTTCTGAGTGCATCACCAGGTACAGCATGCTAATTCACTTGACTCTTTCATGTAACTGTGTGCCCGACTCTCTGATACCGCCTGCAAATTGCTTGGTGTGACTATGCAATCAGACCACATTCATCTGTTGGAGGATGAAGGGGGAGGCGATGGCCTAGTGGTATTATCGCTAGACTATTAATCCAGAAACTCAGCTAATGTTCTGGGGACCCGGGTTCGAAACCCTCCATGGCAGATGGTGGAATTTGAATTCAATAAAAAAATATCTGGAATTAAGAATCTACTGATGACCATGAAACCATTGTCGATTGTCAGAAAAACCTATCTGGTTCACGAATGTCTTTTGGGGAAAGAAATCTGTCGTCCTTACCCGGTCTGGCCTACATGTGACTCAGCAATGTGGTTGACTTTCAACTGCCTGCCAAGGGCAACTAGGGACAGGCAATAAAAGCTGGCCAGCCAGCGATGCCCACGTCCCACGAATGAATTAAAAAAAACTATGGTCATAAACACAGAGTTAGAATCATAGAAACCCTACAGTGCAGAAGGAGGCCATTTGGCCCATCGAGTCTGCACCGACCACAATCCCACCCAGGCCCTACCCCCACATATTTTACCCACTAATCCCTCTAACCTACACATCCCAGGAGTTAGAAATTGAAAGGTCATCAAGATGAAATGGATTTCGAGTTCCCTCCCGTCGGAAGGCCTGAAAATGGGAGGGAAAGAGAGGAAGCAACAGGAAGTAAATAAAACATGAAGATGAAAGGAGTAGAGGGATACACAGATGGAGTGTGATGAAGACTGATAGGAGTCGTCTTGTGTTGATCATACGGACCAGCAATGGACCCATTGGTCTGTTTCTGTAAACTTGATCAATCCATAATGAGGAGAAGGGGCGGCACGGTAGCAGAGTGGTTAGCACTGCTGCTTCACAGCTCTAGGGACCTGGGTTTGATTCCCGGCTTGGGTCACTGTCTGTGTGGAGTTTGCACATTCTCCTCGTGTCTGCGTGGGTTTCTTCCGGGTGCTCCGGTTTCCTCCCACAATCCAAAGATGTGCGGGTTATGTTGATTGGCCATGCTAAATTGCCCTTAGTGTCCTGGGGTGCGTAGGTTAGAGGGATTAAAGGGTAAACATGTAGGGATATGGGGGTAGGGCCTGGGTGGGATTGTGGTCGGTGCAGACTCGATGGGCCGAATGGCCTCTTTCTGTGCTGTAGAGATTCTAAGATTCTAAGAAGGAATAACAGAGGAACTTATCCTAAAGGGGTGAGGGGGCGGCATGGTGGCACAGTGGGTTAGCACTGCTGCCTCACAGTGCCAGGGACCTGGGTTCAATTCCGGCCTCAGGTCACTGTCTGTGTGGAGTCTCCAAGGGCAACTAGGGATGGGCAATAAATGCTGGCCCAGCCAGCGATGTGCACATTCCACAATCAAATTTAAAAAAGTCTTGTTCTCACTTAAAACACTGAGTGAAACTCCAATTAATCTTGGAATCAATGGTGCATGAGATATATTGATCCTAAAGTGTAAAACAAATATCTTTGTTTCAAACAAGTGTGGAGACACCACAAGTCTTCCTCTCATTTTCCAATTGAGATCAAGCTTCTGGTTCAAACTGCCTCTGGTGTGTTATATTTGGCATTCCATTGCTACAACTGCAGAGTATGTCGCTGGAAATCATAGAATGACTCCCTCCCTGCAGTTTCGATTTGGAAGAAGCGTTACTATTTTGTACTGAGCAACCAGGTTAGGATTGCTTAACCCCCCTCCACCCCCGTCCAAGACAGAGAGGGTAAAATAATCTGACAGGGTGGATTGGTGCTGAAAGAATCACAGAAACCCTACAGTGCAGAAGGAACCATTCGGCCCATCGAGTCTGCACCAACAACAATCCCACCCAGGCCCTATCCCCATAACCCCACATATTTACCCTGCCAATCCCTCTAACCTATGCCTCCCACGACACTGAGGGGTAATTTACCATGGCCAATGCACCTAATCCACACATCTTTGGACTGTGGGAGGAAACCAGAGCACCCGGAGGAAACCCACGCAGACACGGGGAGAACGTGCAAACTCCACACAGACAGTGACCCAAGCCGGGAATGGAACCTGGGGTCCCTGGCGCTGTGAGACAGCGGTGCTAACCACTGTGCCACCGTGTCGCAGGTGGACTTTGATAATAATTCCACGGCCTCTGAAAGTTTAGCCCAGAAACTCCCTCGGGCCACTTCCTCCAATGTTGCCAAGACTTAAAGGCCTGGGGTGGGGGCGGTGAGTGAATTACACTCACTTGTACTCCCTGACCCCACGTCAGCATTGAAGCGTGTGCATTTAAAGGATTAAATGTCTTCCCTACGATCAGTAAGGGAGATTTTCCTATGAATACATTTGATGGGAGTTTTAGAGAGCAGTCCTGGCTGCTGACAGGCGTTTCCAAGCGATTGTTGATGAGCTCAAACACAAAACAAATGTCACAGCTTCCAGGCTGCTACAAGAGTGCTGCCCCATGTGTCTTCAATCTCCAGGGCAGAGGTCATCACGTCAGCAGGCTGTAATGGCAAGAGAGGCTGTTTCCTGTGATCTCAGACTCAGTTACAGCATGTTCATTCACTGGGCTCTTTGAATTAATTGCCTGCCTGCTCTCTGATTAACCCCCCTGATATTGCCTGCAAATCGCTTGGCGCAGTCAGAACAAATTAACCCTTTGTCCACTGCACTTACTTTGGCCACACAAAGACAGGGTTTGAAACTGAAAGGTCACCAACCCGGAATATTGGCCAGGATTTCACGCCGGCAGTGAGGATTCTGCCAAGGGGCTGAAATGTGGGAGGGGAGGTGACGGCGACCATGGGACCCGTGACCACGTCTGGTCGGCAGCAGCCAATTAATGAGTGAACCCCGTAGGTTTTTGCAGCAATCTATGCTGGTTTGTGAAATTTTTTTTTTCCTCCATCCTTGAAGTTCCAAAGCCGATGCGCAGAGTGGACCCGGGCAAAGCCAAATCCATTCCTTGCTTGGGCTCCAAAAAAACAAATTCAAATTCCAATTGAATCCAATTCATGGTCCCCATGAGAAAAACAAACAAGATCCAAGCTGACAAGATAACGCGTTGCATACCGTCCTGGACTCGATCTGACGCTTGATCTTAGCCACAAGGCCGGGAAGCTGGATTCATCGTCATCATTACTGAGAGCAGCTTCCAATTAAAGATTTTATTATCATAGAATCCTATAGTGCAAAACGAGCTCATTCGGCCCATCAAGTCTGCACTGACCACAATCTCACGCAGACCCTATCCCCACAACTCTACGCATTTACCCTAACTGGTCCCTCTGAAACTAAGGGGCAATTTAGCATGGCCAATCAACCTAACCTGCACATCTTTGGAGTGTGGGAGGAAACCGGAGCACCCGGAGGAAACCCACGCAGACACGGGGAGAACGTGCAGACTCTGTACAGACAGTGACCCAAGCCGGGAATCGAACCCGGGTCCCTGATGCTGTGAGGCAGCAGTGCTAACCACTGTGCCACCGTGCCGCCCTGGTTTAACTGAGTTTAATTTCCACCAGCCGCCCTGGTGGGATTTGAACCCCTGTCCCTGGAGCATCAGCCTGGACCTCTGGATCATTACTGACAATGCCACTGTGGATAAGTCTCCCCCTTGATAACTCGTTCAAAGTGCCAGAACAGAAAGGTTCGGCTGATTTGCTTCCATATGTCTTGCATGGTGCAGATCACTCAGGGAGTCCATGTTGCTGTAACAACATGCACTTTGACATGTATGTTGTAGCCTGGAGCTATGATTAGTAATGGTAGAGATTACATTTAGTTCCAAAACATGGCTGACCAGGAATCTCTCCCGCTCTTACCGCCAGCTATTGGTGTGTTTGCAAGGATTTTGCAAGTGGGTTCTTAACCTTTTGACCGCATTATGAACGCACCTTCCTTGGCCAACAAGTTATAAGGAGATGCTGGATAGACTGGGACTTTTTCCCTGGAGTGTAGGAGGCTTAGGGGTGATCTCAGAGATCTATAAAATAATGAGGGGCATAGATCAGCTGGATAGTCAAAATCTTTTCACAAAGGTAGGGGAGTCTAAAGCAAAAGGACATAGGTTTAAGGTGAGAGGGGAGAGATACAGAAGGGTCCAGAGGGGCAATTTTTTTCACACAGAGGGTGGTGAGTGTCTGGAACGAGTTGCCAGAGGTAGTAGTAGAGGCGGGTACAATTTTGTCTTTTAAAAAGCATTTAGACAGTTACATGGGTAAGATGGGTATAGAGGGAAATGGGCCAAACACGGGCAATTGGGACTAGCTTAGAGGTAAAAACAGGGCGGCATCGACAAGCTGGGCCGAAGGGCCTGTTTCCATGCTGTAAACCTCTATGACTCTTGGCCTGGGAGTGGGACACAAACACAGAGCTTCTGGCTCAGAGGCAGAGACACTAACCCACTGTGC